>NW_026283098.1:0-10000 GCF_023373465.1 Oncorhynchus keta | reverse complement strand
GGAGAGGGGAGAGAGGAGAGAGGAGAGGGGAGAGAGGGAGAGAGGAGAGAGGAGAGAGGAGAGAGAGGAGAGAGGAGAGGAGAGAGGAGAGAGGAGAGAGGAGAGAGGAGAGAGGAGAGAGGAGAGAGGAGAGAGGAGAGGGGAGAGAGGAGAGAGGAGAGGAGAGAGGAGAGAGGAGAGAGGAGAGAGGAGAGGAGAGAGGAGAGAGGAGAGGAGAGAGGAGAGAGGAGAGAGGAGAGAGGAGAGAGGAGAGAGGAGAGAGGAGAGAGGAGAGAGGAGAGAGGAGAGAGGAGAGAGGAGAGAGGAGAGAGGAGAGAGGAGAGAACCTCCATGAAAGGAAGATCATAAGTCAACCTAAAACAGTAAAGTATGTTAAGCATGGTCCAAGACATTACACAATAACACCCCATAAAATGTTATCCTCTCAGCCCCAGGCTAAGTCTTGGTCAAATAGCATTGCCACTTTATTACCAGCATTACAGCTAATTGCCTCCCTGCCCCGTTTCCTGTGTGTTACAGCGATGTGGGGAAGGGGTGGACCCAAGCTTTGACGTTTACAAAAAGGAATCCCCTCAATGGCTGGGGCTGGGCTGCCTGACTCACTCAACCCGTCTGGCTCCCAGACACACACGCACTCACACACACACACACTGTCTGTTCTGGGAGAGAGACAGAACGGAGAGAGAGAGAGAATGAGAGACACTACAACCTTGAAGTTCAACTCAGTCTCTGGGAGAGAGAGAGAGTAAGAGAGTGAGAGAGAGGCAAACAGTCTCCTCTCAGGTATGTAACACTTCTATCTTCTATCACATAGGATGTTCTTTTTTTCACCATTGTCCCAGATAATGGTCTTATTGGATTATTGACGATTTTAGCTTTGTTTTGTTTTTTAAGTGAGGATATAGGCCTAGGTGTATGTTCCAGGGGAGGGAACCACTTCACCAGCTGTTTGTACAACAACCTGTGGATCAGGCTTTTTACTTTCTCTAGTGAACGGTGGATATCTTTATCTGGATCTGATACTCAAGTGTCGTTTGGATATGCGACATATCGCCCTGATCTAAGAGTAATCTCTGCCGCCAATGTGAACATCCACCCAAAGGTCATGCTGTAAATAGTTTCATTGTCTGTGACAGTCTGTCTAGTCTGTCCGTATGTCTGTCCGTCTATCTGTCCGTCCGTATATCTGTTAGTCTGTCTCTCGCTCTCTCTTTTTGTAAGCCTGTCTGCCTATCCGTCCGTCTGTCTGTCTATGTCTGTCAACCAGCCCTGAGTTAGTTGGGGGCTGAGAGACAGAGCACAGCGGATGTCATAAAAAGTTTGTTGGAAAAGCAGGCGAGAGAAGGACGTGGAGCAGAGAGAGAGAGGGGGGGAGAGAGGAGAGCTCTGAACATTCCTGTCATTGTTCAGAAGTCCTGTAAGTCTGCTACAGCGGCCCAGAGAGGAGAGAACCTCCATGAAAGGGAATTATACAGATCACGGTTCTAGTCAAGGGTTTAACCAGCCAGGATGTCTGTCTCTGGCTATCTGGCTCCCCCTCTCTGGGGCTCTCAGCATGGTTCTCTACTGGAGCTAACTGGGCCTCCAGTCCTAGACCTCCAGGCAGGGGGAGTGGTGGGGGGGGTGATCATTTATCCTCTCACACTGTGCTCATTAGGACTGCAAGTGTCGCCAGACATTGGGGAGAGGGGTGGAGGAGTGGAGGGATGGGAAGGTGGAAGGGCGGATGGTGACAAAAAGGAGAAAAATAGATGGAAGGAAGGGAGAGAGAGGAGAGGGAGGTGGAAGAGGGCAAGGAGAAGGAGAAGAGGTGCCGGACAGGAAGGTGGAAGAGTGCAAGGAGAATGAGAAGAGGTGCCTGACAGGGAGGTGGAAGAGGGCAAGAAGAAGGAGAAGAGGTGCCGGACAGGAAGGTGGAAGAGGGCGAAGAGAAGGAGAAGAGGTGGAGGAGAAGTAGAAGATGAGGGTCTGGAGCTAGGCTTGGTGTGTGTGTGTGTGTGTGTGTGTGTGTGTGTGTGTGTGTGTGTGTGTGTGTGTGTGTGTGTGTGTGTGTGTGTGTGTGTGTGTGTGTGTGTGTGTGTGTGTGTGTGTGTGTGTGTGTGTGTGTGTGTGTGTGTGTGTAAGGCGGCGTGGGCGTCCGTGGCGAAGTACGGTGGTGGTGGGGTTTGGCAGGGGATAAGGCCCAGGGTAGGGTTACAGCCGCTGGGCTGAAGGGAGAGAAGGATTGGCCGGGCTGAGCTGGGCTGAGTTCTGGGCTGGGTTCTGGGCTGGGTTCTGGGCTGGGTTCTGGGCTGGGTTCTGGGCTGGGTTCTGGGCTGGGTTCTGGGCTGGTACGGCCATCAAGCTTTTTGTCTGGAAATACTTTTTATTTTTATGCTAATGTACCACATGTGACGTGTTCCCTTGGTTGTTGGTTCGACTTCCAGGGAACTTTGAATTGGCTTTGATTCTGTTACCGCTGTTAAACATAACAATGACATTGACATCTTTCTGTGAATGTCATTGAATGTCACGGAATCAGCACTAACTAAGCCCTCACACGCATGCAAACACACACACACACACTTACTAGGAGGAAATGGAGGCAAACACACACACACACTTACTAGGAGGAAATGGAGGCAAACACACACAAAGGAGCGGGTGTGGTTTTAGTGTATCAAGGTGTGTAGGTCTACAGAACTAGGTTAAAGTGAGTGTGCCACACAGTGATTCTGCTGTGTCACACACACTACTTCAGCTCTCTTGATTGAAGGACTGATTGAAAGGCTTAAGAGGATTCATGGTCATTTACAGTAGGCCTCATCCGGTTTGTGACGATGTCATCTTAGCAACACCCCTGATCCCTGCTTATTTACAGTATTGAGCATCATGTAGATCATGGCAATACAGTAGTTTTCCATAGTAACACATAGAAATATAATTAAACTAGACATTATGTTCCAGTCTATATTTATCTGTTTATGTACAGCAGTGGAGGCTGTTGAGGGAGGACGGAGCATTCACTCCATTCCAGACATTATTATGAGCCGTCCTCCCTCAGCAGCCTCCACCGATGTACAGTATGCTGTAGTCTGTAAAAACACAGTATTACACTTTGGTGAAAGTAGACCATAATGGTACGGTTGGTCCAGTTGGTTCTGTATTAGGCTATGGGAGCCAGTCCACACCATCAAGTTGAGTATGATGTCAGGCTGCTACAGTATCGCTTTGGATTCAGTTCTCCTTTTATGAGTCGCTAAGGTCAGAGTGCCGCTAACACCTCACTGTGTTTGCTCTGAAGGACATTGTGAAAAAATGCTGTTTGTATATTGATTATATGCATACTGTGTGTGCATAGTACTCTGAAGTGTACTCAGCAGCGACAGTGTGTGTGTGTGTGTGTGTGTGTGTGTGTGTGTGTGTGTGTGTGTGTGTGTGTGTGTGTGTGTGTGTGTGTGTGTGTGTGTGTGTGTGTGTGTGTGTGTGTGTGTGTGTGTGTGTGTGTGTGTGTGTGTGTGTGTGTGTGTGTGTGTGTGTGTGTGTGTGTGTGTGGCTGATTGGATAGGCACACAGGGAGAAGATATGTTTAGAGACAACACATATTGAGATCCAGCTGTCTTCACAGAGTGTTTTCCACTTAGCGTTATGCCCTTGTGTAAACGGCTGTGTAAATGCTACTGCTCAACTCACACACACTACCCAAATATCTGAGAACAGAGAGATTGGTGGCAGGAGGAGTCCACGTCTACACATAGAGAAACACAGACACACACACACACACACACCCTATACTCTCTTTTTCATATACACACACATAGGCTATGTACGTATAGACACACACACACACACACACACACACACACACACACACACACACACACACACACACACACACACACACACACACACACACACACACACACACACACACACACACACGCAGCTTGTCATTGCTAAGATACATCTGCTTCTGAACATCACTCAGTCAGTGATGACATTTTCCTCCAATTCTCTGCTTCGCTCGGGATTCACAAATTACCAAATGATGATTAGTTGAGAATTAGCCAAAAACTCGTTGACTCAGAATGAGAGAGAGGGGGAAAGCAGTAAGAGATAATAGCCGTCTATCCCTTGAATAAGTGTTTGAGGTGAGGCGGCAGGGCGGCGTGCGTCACCAGCCATGCTGTCATTAAGAGGGGAAGAGGGAAGGAATGAGCTCATAGGTACTAACGGCTGGGGGTTAGAATGGGGAAAAGAAGGCGCCAATATGAGAGAGAGAGAGAGAGAGAGAGAGAGAGAGAGAGAGAGAGAGAGAGAGAGAGAGAGAGAGAGAGAGAGAGAGAGAGAGAGAGAGTGCACACTGTTAGAGAGAGAGAGAGAGAGATGGCACACTGTTAGAGAGAGAGAGAGAGAGAGAGAGAGAGAGAGCACACTGTTAGAGAGAGAGAGAGATGGCACACTGTTAGAGAGAGAGAGAGAGAGAGAGAGAGAGAGAGAGAGAGAGAGAGAGAGAGAGATGAAAGTACATATGGGTACACAGTGTAACTGACTGATATGCTGCCAGAGAAGAGGTTCAGTTATGGTCTTTCTTATAAGGGCGCTGACCTTGAATGACCTTCTGTCTCCAGGAGACTAAAGCTTTAGTAAATATTATGAACATGAAACTGTCTTGACGGCAAAGTTATTCATATGTAACTCATACAGTTAGAATATGCAATAAAAGACATCAGATACAACTCAATGATAAAAGGCTACATACTGTAGCCTAAACTGTGAAGAAATGATTGTATTTCTCTAAATCAACTTGCAGCATCCCTGTGTCCACTGAAATGTGAACCAACAACAGTGGCCCTCAATGATGCAAAAATGATAACTCAGCAGTTAATTGAATCTGTCCCCAAATTGAAGTCAGTCACACTCCATAATGTAAGCAGGGAGAACCAGAGCTAGAGAGAGAAGAATGACAGACAGAAACTTCTAGTTGCTCGGTTTCTTCCCAGCAGCCACCTGATCACGTCTAGTCCTGCGCTGTTAATCAAGCTTTGATTGGTTAATTGACCCACAGAGAGCAGCAGTGGTGGGACAGAACGTTGGTTTGGCAGAGCAACCCAGGTTTTGGTCAGAAAGAGAGAAGCTTGTTAGCATTAGCATGTACTCATAGGGTTGTTATGTACCAGTACAGAGAGAGCGAGAGACGTTTGTTAGCATTAGAAGCGCTCATAGGGCTAGTCTGTCCCATCAAAATCCAGAAAAGAGCCATTAAATTACAACCAAAAGGAAGCGATTCACAAACCTTCCATAACAAAGCCATCACAAACAGTGAACTGGAAGAGTCCCCTGGTCTGTCTGTACAACTAAACTTTGTTAAAGTTAGCATTAGCATGCCAACCTGCCGGCTACACAGAGATGTTTGTCAGCATGAGCTAACAATGAGCACTCATTGAGAAAGGCTGCTTTACACACAGTTCAGCGTGCACCCGGTATGGAGAGACATATAGAATCTTTATCTCTGAAAAACTCCCATATCTACTGGGTGAATCTTATCACAGCAGCAAGACCATTTACGAGAAAAAGCAACCAGTGAAGAACAAACACCATTGTAAATACAACCCATATTTATGCTTATTTATTTTATCTTGTGTCCTTTAATTATTTGTACATTGTGTATTTGTATATGTGTATATAAATAGTATATATGTATATCAACATTATATATATATATATTTTATATGTAATGTATATATATGTTTATTTCATTTGTAATGTCTGTTTAAACTTATCTTTGGTTTGTGTTAAATATTCACTTTGTATGTTGTCTACCTCAATTTTGCTTTGGCAATGTTAACACATGATGCCATCAATGACATGTGCAGCTACATTAGCATGCCAACCTTATAGCATGAGCTAACAATGAGCACTACTCTTCACACAGTTCACGTGACCCGATCCATCTCTGCTTGGTAAAAGTATATTAGACATAAATAGTAACTTTATCAACATTTTGAACTTTTGTAATGAGTGTGTTTATTATCTTTTGGTTTGTGTTAAAACCGCCGGTCTGTTAGCATCAATGACACACTACATTAGCAATTATAGTCTGCCTACTATTCACAGATCCAGCTTGGTAAAAGTATATTAGCATTTTAGTGCTAAGATGCTAACAGACGGGTTAGCATTAGCGATAACACGGGTGTTTGGCTGGCACGGCAGACCTTGTGTACAGACACCAGACTAACTTATTTAGGGCCTGGAATTCCCCCAAAAGGTGCTCTAATACTGACTCATATGGCGTGATCCAGAATCACTAGACTAGAATAAAACAGCTCTCTAAAATTGATATCCGTCCATTAGGTAATGGTTAAATATAGCACTTTGTTAGTACTGGATGTACCAAACTCAGTCTTGACGTGTCATTCACTGTGGCAGAGGAAGAATCCAGCTCCTGTGAGGTTTTGTTGGGGCAGAGTTAGACAAAACCCCAGCCCTGTGAGGTTTAGTTGAGGCAGAGTTAGGACAAAACCCCAGCTCCTGTGAGGTTTAGTTGAGGCAGAGTTACGACAAAACCCCAGCTCCTGGGAGGTTTGGTTGGGACAGAGTTAGGACAAAACCCCAGCTCCTGTGAGGTTTAGTTGAGGCAGAGTTACGACAAAACCCCAGCGCCTGGGAGGTTTGGTTGAGGCAGAGTTAGGAACAAAACCCCAGCTCCTGTGAGCTTCCATGGACACAGACACACACCTCCACCACAAACGCCTCAAGTCTAGTCAACCATGCTGCCGGTCAGGGAATTCCTGGTAGAGTGATTTTAAGACTAAAGACTGAATCACATTGCCAGGGATTTCCAAATGGCCGGCATGAAGTATGCAACCTGGATCTATTTGAATAAAGGTGTGAACAAACATTTATACACACACACACACACACACACACCTGGCGCGGCGGCAGGACTAGACACATGTGAACACTGTCGCTTTACCTCCATGTTCACAGTGGTTAAGTTCTGCCGCCCTGGGGCCACAGCCTGTATGTCTGAACCCAGGAGAGGAGAGGGGGCACTGGGGAGGATCACTGGGACCCTTACCCCAGCCTGGATCTCTGAGAATGGACTTTAGTATTGCCAAAGTTCAAACAGTTAGTGTTTATACCATTGTAATACTAGACATTGATGGACCTATTTGAAGCATGACATTAGGTAACACTTCATTTGGTTTGTAGATGTTCAATAACTGTCAACAACATTTCAGCTAACTATCCATTACCCATAACCATCTGCAGATCATCGGTTTGGGACTCTGTAAATAAAGTGGGGCCTGACATTATCATGGCTGTTTATATGTCTGTCTGTGATTCTGATGGTCGCCCTTTCTCTCTATCAACTGGCTGTGTGACCAGGTGGAAAGTCTTTCATCCTCTCCAGGTGCATTAATGCTTTCTCGGACTGTATTCATGCATGAATAAAATAAGACTTCATAGTCATCCATCACAGTTTCTATTCTGTGTGTGTGTGTGTGTGTGTGTGTGTGTGTGTGTGTGTGTGTGTGTGTGTGTGTGTGTGTGTGTGTGTGTGTGTGTGTGTGTGTGTGTGTGTGTGTGTGTGTGTGTGTGTGTGTGTGTGTGTGTGTGTGTGTGTGTGTGTGTGTGTGTGTGTGTGTGTGTGTGTGTGTGTGTGTGTGTGTGTGTGTGTGTGTGTGTGTGTGTGTGTGTGTGTGTGTGTGTGTGTGTGTGTGTGTGTGTGTGTGTGTGTGTGTGTGTGTGTGTGTGTGTGTGTGTGTGTGTGTGTGTGTGTGTGTGTGTGTGTGTGTGTGTGTGTGTGTGTGTGTGTGTGTGTGTGTGTGTGTGTGTGTGTGTGTGTGTGTGTGTGTGTGTGTGACCCCAGTGCTTGTAATTGAAGTGTTGGTCTTACTTGTGGTTTTAGCAGGGAGTGTTTGTGTACCCACTGTTTCCTGTAATCCAAACAATACAAATGTAATGCTTTGATCTCTCCGTATGTAACTAAACTGTGTTTGGTTACTAGTCTCCATTAGTACAGTTTAGGACATATAGTGTATTCAAAGAACTGTGAAGGTCTCTCTCTCTCTCCTCATTAAGAGTAGTAGGTCAGCTATCTTCCTGCTGGGGTAGCTACTGTATGTGTTAGCATATTAACTACTCTGTGTGTGTGTGTGTGTGTGTGTGTGTGTGTGTGTGTGTGTGTGTGTGTGTGTGTGTGTGTGTGTGTGTGTGTGTGTGTGTGTGTGTGTGTGTGTGTGTGTGTGTGTGTGTGTGTACATCAGTGCCTGCATGAATGTGTATTATGTATGTGTGTGTGTGGTCTCTCTCTGCCCCCTCACTGGGCCTGTCTCCCGTGCCTGCTGTGCTGATAATCAGTGTGTGAGGTTAGCTGGCTCAGTTCAGCAGGAACAGGGGCCTGGCCCATCCACAGTGGCTGGAGGCCAGAGAGAGACATACTACAACAGGTGAACCATCCTGACCTGAGACCAGTGTTTCACTCCAGTAAACCATCGGCAAGAGAATACAGAGGTGTATTCATTAGTGCAAAACGTTTTGCAACAAAAATGATAATTTCTTATAGGACAAATTCAAGGATAATCCCTCTCAATGTGTCCAGTGTACTTGCTTGGTTCCTAGTGAATACACCCCCGTCTTCCTCCATCATACCCATCTCTCCATCAACAAAAACATAGCCATTACATTTACATTTAAGTCATTTAGCAGACGCTCTTATCCAGAGCGACTTATGGTTCTTAAATTGAAGTACAGGACAGGTGTACAGAAAACAGATTGAATTGTTGCATATGTTTTAATGTTATATTATATAAAATGCATAAATGTGTGTGTTTGGTATGAAAGTATGCAAATAAAAGAATACTCTAAAATGCATGATGTTTTTCTTTGTTATTTCTCAAGTTGGTTATTTCCAATGAATACCACGGTAACAAAACCTATTCTACAGGTTTATAACAAGATGTACTATCTCTATTTATCTCTCTCAATCTCTATGTTCCTCTTCCTGTCTTTCTTTATCTCTGTGTCCCTCCTCTTTATATTCCCCGATGTCCTCCTCCTGTTTTATGATCGTATTGTCCTTGTGCTGTACACTCTCTCAGTCCTCACAGCAGATGTGATGTGGATTGAGTAACAACGGCAAAATGGAAAACTTCACATAATGTGCTTTCAGTTACATGTGCAAGTTGTGAAACTTCCTATGAAAAAATATGTTTTTTTATTGTCACATATACCAGCTAGGTGCAGTGAAATATGTTGTTTTACAGGGTCGGCCATAGTAGTATGGCACCTCTGGATTTAGGTTTCAGTGCACATTGACAGATTTCTCCCCTTGTCGATTTCTGTAAAGGAACCAGCGGTTTCGGTTACTGGCCCAATGCTCTAACCACTAGGCTACCTGCCCCCTGAATAGACTAGTACATGTCATACTGTACTACTAACTACATTGCTGAGCTATATTTCTCCATTGGGACTTAATCTGTAAATATATCAATGTATTTGTGATATTAATCAATATTGTAATGATGAATAAAGGTTGCTAGAACAAAGTAACTCACAAATATTAAACAAAACACCACACACACTAAAGACGATGCCTGCATGCCACACCCTTCTAGCGCAAATCATTTGCAATGATGAAATGACTGAAGCTTAGCTATCTGAACACATCATATAACACTTGTGGTGAACTAGAACATGGTGAACCGTGTTGTGAACCAAAAGGCAACATGTCTCAACTGAATATCACACCACAATATTGCATCACAATCCTTTTTTCTGACTTGAGGCTAACGTTTGTAAAACGCTGGCTCTTTTACATATATGGAGGTAGTGTTGCCAGATTTCATGACACTTTAGATGAATCAGAGTTGGTAGATGGCGCTGAGCCAAAATCCCACCTGTAAGTCCATTAAAATGGCATATATTATTATTATTATTATTATATTAAGTCCATTAAAGGAGCCCAGTTGCAGGTGAGGAAAAACTGCCCACCACCATCTGGCACCACCATATG
>NW_026283097.1:0-1993 GCF_023373465.1 Oncorhynchus keta | reverse complement strand
TATTTCAAAGTTGCAACTTGCTGAAAACTGTCCACACAATGTTCATTTCATCTCAAATAGACAGCACAGCAAAAAATTGGACATACAGAGTGCATCAAACATGATTTAGACCTTGTTTATGGAAAAAAGTTTGTTCTGTATTTCAATGTTGCAACTTGCTGAAAACTGTCCACAATGTTCATTTCATCTCAAATAGACAGCACAGCAAAATTGGACATCCAGAGTGCAATCAAACATAATTTAGAGCTTGTTTATGGAAAAGTGTTTTTTTCTGTATTTCAATGTTGCAACTTGCCGAAAACTGTCCAAAATGTTATTTCATCTCAAATAAACAGCACATGAAAAATTGTACATCCAGAGTGCATCAAACATGATTTAGAGCTTGCTTATGGAAAAAACAACTTGCTGAAAACTGTCCACAATGTTCATTTCATCTCAAATAGACAGCACAGCAAAAATGGACATCCAGAGTGCATCAAACATGATTTAGAGCTTGTTTATGGAAAAGTGTTTTTTTCTGTATTTCAATGTTGCAACTTGCTAAAACTGTCCAAAATGTTAATTTCATCTCAAATAAACAGCACATGAAAAATTGTACATCCAGAGTGCATCAAACATGATTTAGAGCTTGTTTATGGAAAAAAAGTTTTTTCTGTATTTCAAAGTTGCAACTTGCCGAAAACTGTCCACAATGTTCATTTCATCTCAAATAGACAGCACAGCAAAAATTGGACATCCAGAGTGCATCAAACATGATTTAGACTTGTTTATGGAAAAAAGTTTTTCTGTATTTCAATGTTGCAACTTGCTGAAAACTGTCCACAAATGTTCATTTCATCTCAAATAGACAGCACAGCAATAATTGGACATCCAGAGTGCATCAAACATGATTTAGAGCTTGTTTATGGAAAAACGTTTTTCTGTATTTCAATGTTGCAACTTGCCGAAAACTGTCCACAATGTTCATTTCATCTCAAATAGACAGCACAGCAATAATTGGACATACAGAGTGCATCAAACATGATTTAGAGCTTGTTTATGGAAAAAAAGTTTTTTCTGTATTTCAAAGTTGCAACTTGCTGAAAACTGTCCACACAATGTTCATTTCATCTCAAATAGACAGCACAGCAAAAATTGGACATACAGAGTGCATCAAACATGATTTAGACCTTGTTTATGGAAAAAAAGTTTGTTCTGTATTTCAATGTTGCAACTTGCTGAAAACTGTCCACAATGTTCATTTCATCTCAAATAGACAGCACAGCAAAAATTGGACATCCAGAGTGCAATCAAACATAATTTAGAGCTTGTTTATGGAAAAGTGTTTTTTTTCTGTATTTCAATGTTGCAACTTGCCGAAAACTGTCCACAAATGTTCATTTCATCTCAAATAGACAGCACAGCAAAAATTGGACATACAGAGTGCATCAAACATGATTTAGACCTTGTTTATGGAAAAAAAGTTTTTTCTGTATTTCAATGTTGCAACTTGCTGAAAACTGTCCACAATGTTCATTTCATCTCAAATAGACAGCACAGCAAAAATTGGACATCCAGAGTGCAATCAAACATAATTTAGAGCTTGTTGATGGAAAAGTGTTTTTTCTGTATTTCAATGTTGCAACTTGCCGAAAACTGTCCAAAATGTTAATTTCATCTCAAATAAACAGCACATGAAAAATTGTACATCCAGAGTGCATCAAACATGATTTAGAGCTTGCTTATGGAAAAAACGTTTTTTCTGTATTTCAAAGTTGCAACTTGCCGAAAACTGTCCACAATGTTCATTTCATCTCAAATAGACAGCACAGCAAAAAGTGGACATCCAGAGTGCATCAAACATGATTTAGACCTTGTTTATGGAAAAAAAGTTTTTTCTGTATTTCAAGGTTGCAACTTGCTGAAAACTGTCCACACAATGTTCATTTCATCTCAAATAGACAGCACAGCAAAAAGTGGACATCCAGAGTGCATCAAACATGATTTAGACCTT
>NW_026283096.1:0-5167 GCF_023373465.1 Oncorhynchus keta | reverse complement strand
TAAGGTCCTACTGTATTATGTGTGCTGTATATGAGACCTATAAGGTCCTACTGTATTATGTGTGCTGTATATGAGACCTATAAGGTCCTACTGTATTATGTGTGCTGTATATGAGACCTATAAGGTCCTACTGTATTATGTGTGCTGTATATGAGACCTATAAGGTCGTACTGTATTATGTGTGCTGTATATGAGACCTATAAGGTCCTACTGTATTATGTGTGCTGTATATGAGACCTATAAGGTCCTACTGTATTATGTGTGCTGTATATGAGACCTATAAGGTCCTACTGTATTATGTGTGCTGTATATGAGACCTATAAGGTCCTACTGTATTATGTGTGCTGTATATGAGACCTATAAGGTCCTACTGTATTATGTGTGCTGTATATGAGACCTATAAGGTCCTACTGTATTATGTGTGCTGTATATGAGACCTATAAGGTCGTACTGTATTATGTGTGCTGTATATGAGACCTATAAGGTCCTACTGTATTATGTGTGCTGTATATGAGACCTATAAGGTCCTACTGTATTATGTGTGCTGTATATGAGACCTATAAGGTCCTACTGTATTATGTGTGCTGTATATGAGACCTATAAGGTCCTACTGTATTATGTGTGCTGTATATGAGACCTATAAGGTCCTACTGTATTATGTGTGCTGTATATGAGACCTATAAGGTCCTACTGTATTATGTGTGCTGTATATGAGACCTATAAGGTCCTACTGTATTATGTGTGCTGTATATGAGACCTATAAGGTCGTACTGTATTATGTGTGCTGTATATGAGACCTATAAGGTCCTACTGTATTATGTGTGCTGTATATGAGACCTATAAGGTCCTACTGTATTATGTGTGCTGTATATGAGACCTATAAGGTCCTACTGTATTATGTGTGCTGTATATGAGACCTATAAGGTCCTACTGTATTATGTGTGCTGTATATGAGACCTATAAGGTCCTACTGTATTATGTGTGCTGTATATGAGACCTATAAGGTCCTACTGTATTATGTGTGCTGTATATGAGACCTTTGAGGTTCAATAGGTTTAAGTATAACGTTCTTAGTTACTTCAATGATAGAGACTTACTTAGATGCCAAGCAGTGCGTTTTAATAAGAGGTTCGCTGTCGTACAACGGTAAGACTGCTGCCATGTTCAGAAGGTTATTCTCTCCTGTAAGTACATTCTAAAGGGGTCACCAGTCAACAGCATGAGTGTAGATCTTACTGCCAATGTTCAGAAGGTTATTCTCTCCTGTAAGTACATTCTAAAGGGGTCACCAGTCAACAGCATGAGTGTAGATCTTACTGCCAATGTTCAGAAGGTTATTCTCTCCTCTAAGTACATTCTAAAGGGGTCACCAGTCAACAACATGAGTGTAGATCTTACTGCCAATGTTCAGAAAGTTATCTATCCTCTCCTGTAAGTACATTCTAAAGGGGTCACCAGTCAACAACATGAGTGTAGATCTTACTGCCAATGTTCAGAAAGTTATCTATCCTCTCCTGTAAGTACATTCTAAAGGGGTCACCAGTCAACAACATGAGTGTAGATCTTACTGCCAATGTTCAGAAGGTTATCCTCTCCTGTAAGTACATTCTAAAGGGGTCACCAGTCAACAACATGAGTGTAGATCTTACTGCCAATGTTCAGAAGGTTATCTCTCTCCTCTAAGTACATTCTAAAGGGGTCACCAGTCAACAACATGAGTGTAGATCTTACTGCCAATGTTCAGAAGGTTATCCTCTCCTGTAAGTACATTCTAAAGGGGTCACCAGTCAACAACATGAGTGTAGATCTTACTGCCTGAGTAAAAGAGTAGATAAGGCTTCCCCGGGGAGGCTAAATGACTCTCCTTTATGTAAATATTTTAGAGCCATTTAATTCCATTCCACTCAAATGCCCGTACCCAGGAGTCTGAAAGAGAAATGTTACATTTTAATATTGCATTGATGATAAATTATAGCCTCATTCTAAAACAGTCCGACATTAGTTGTTAATAGATAAGAGTTTCTGGGTGAAAAGGATTCGACTGCTGTAGGGATGACACAGTTTAATAATGAACGGGGGTTTGAACTGAAATACACGGCTGAACTGTGTTTAAGGGATGGTGCAGAACAGTGGCTCTCGTCGGGACGTCTGACTGCTCATCGCTCTCGTCGGGACGTCTGACTGCTCATCGCTCTCGTCGGGACGTCCGACTGCTCATCGCTCTCGTCGGGACGTCCGACTGCTCATCGCTCTCGTCGGGACGTCTGACTGCTCATCGCTCTCGTCGGGACGTCTGACTGCTCATCGCTCTCGTCGGGACGTCTGACTGCTCATCGCTCTCGTCGGGACGTCTGACTGCTCATCGCTCTCGTCGGGACATCTGACTGCTCATCGCTCTCGTCGGGACATCTGACTGCTCATCGACAGACGCCTTTCAACTTCATACTAATTCCAACGAGAACCTCTACCTGACAAAGAAGGGGTTTCAAAAACAAAAAAACTCTTTCAAAACAATTACATGAAAATGAAACCACCTACCACCCCTAATGAGGTCTCTATAGACAGGGCCTACCAACTCTAATGAGGTCTCTATAGACCAGGGTCCTACCACCCCTAATGAGGTCTCTATAGACAGGGCCTACCACCCCTAATGAGGTATCTATAGCCAGGGTCTACCACCCATAATGAGGTCTCCATAGACAGGGTCTACCACCCTAATGAGGTCTCTATAGACCAGGGTCTACCACCCCTAATGAGGTCTCTATAGACCAGGGTCTACCACCCTAATGAGGTCTCTATAGACCAGGGTCTACCACCCCTAATGAGGTCTCTATAGACCAGGGTCTACCACCCCTAATGAGGTCTCTATAGACAGGGTCTACCACCCCTAATGAGGTCTCTATAGACCAGGGTCTCACCACCCCTAATGAGGTCTCTATAACCAGGGTCTTTTTTTTTAAAATTTTTTTTTAAATTTTTTTATTTTTTTTCATTTTCACCTTATTTAACCAGGTAGGCTAGTTGAGAACAAGTTCTCATTTGCAACTGCATGACCTGGCCAAGATAAAGCATAGCAGTGTGAACAGACAACAGAGTTACGCATGGAGTAAACAATTAGCAAGTCAATAACACAGTAGAAAAAAATGGGCAATCTATATACAATGTGTGCAAAAGGCATGAGGAGGTAGGCGAATAATACAATTTTGCAGATTAACACTGGAGTGATAAATGATCAGATGGGCATGTACAGGTAGAGATATTGGTGATATTGGTGCACAAAGAGCAGAAAAGTAAATAAATAAAAACAGTATAAAAACAGTATGGGAATGAGGTAGGTGAAAAAGGGTGAGCTATTTACCTATAGACGATGTACAGCTGCAGCGATCGGTTAGCTGCTCGGATAGCTGATGTTTGAAGTTGGTGAGGGAGATAAAGTCTCCAACTTCAGCGATTTTGCAATTCGTTCCAGTCACAGGCAGCAGAGTACTGGAACGAAAGGCGGCCAAATGAGGTGTTGGCTTTAGGGATGATCAGTGAGATACACCTGCTGGAGCGCGTGCTACGGATGGGTGTTGCCATCGTGACCAGTGAACTGAGATAAGGCGGAGCTTTACCTAGCATGGACTTGTAAATGACCTGGAGCCAGTGGGTCTGGCGACGAATATGTAGTGAGGGCCAGCCGACTAGAGCATACAAGTCGCAGTGGTGGGTGGTATAAGGTGCTTTAGTGACAAAACGGATGGCACTGTGATAGACTGCATCCAGTTTGCTGAGTAGAGTGTTGAAGCCATTTTGTAGATGACATACGCCGAAGTCGAGGATCGGTAGGATAGTCAGTTTTACTAGGGTAAGCTTGGCAGCGTGAGTGAAGGAGGCTTTGTTGCGGAATAGAAAGCCGACTCTGGATTTGATTTTTGATTGGAGATGTTTGATGTGAGTCTGGAAGGAGAGTTTGCAGTCTAGCCAGACACCTAGGTACTTATAGATGTCCACATATTCAAGGTTGGAACCATCCAGGGTGGTGATGCTAGTCGGGCATGCGGGTGCAGGCAGCGATCGGTTGAAAAGCATGCATTTGGTTTTACTCGCGTTTAAGAGCAGTTGGAGGCCACGGAAGGAGTGCTGTATGGCATTGAAGCTCGTTTGGAGGTTTGATAGCACAGTGTCCAATGATCGGGCCGAAAGCATATAGAATGGTGTCGTCTGCGTAGAGGTGGATCAGGGAATCGCCCCGCAGCAAGAGCAACATCATTGATATATACAGAGAAAAGAGTCGGCCCGAGAATTGAACCCTGTGGCACCCCATAGAGACTGCCAGAGGACCGACAGCATGCCCTCTGATTTGACACACTGAACTCTGTCTGCAAAGTAATTGGTGAACCAGGCAAGGCAGTCATCCGAAAAACCGAGGCTGTTGAGTCTGCCGATAAGAATTTGGTGACTGACAGAGTCGAAAGCCTTGGCGAGGTCGATGAAGACGGCTGCACAGTACTGTCTTTTATCGATGGCGGTTATGATATCATTTAGTACCTTGAGTGTGGCTGAGGTGCACCCGTGACCGGCTTCGGAAACCAGATTGCACAGCGGAGAAGGTACGGTGGGATTCGAGATGGTCAGTGACCTGTTTGTTGACTTGGCTTTCGAAGACCTTAGATAGGCAGGGCAGGATGGATATAGGTCTATAGCAGTTTGGGTCCAGGGTGTCTCCCTCCTTTGAAGAGGGGATGACTGCGGCAGCTTTCAATCCTTGGGGATCTCAGACGATATGAAAGAGAGGTTGAACAGGCTGGTGATAGGGGCTATGCACAATGGCGGCAGATAGTTTCAGAAATAGCGGGTCCAGATTGTCAAGCCCAGCTGATTTGTACGGGTCCAGGTTTTGCAGCTCTTTCAGAACATCTGCTATCTGGATTTGGGTAAAGGAGAACCTGGAGAGGCTTGGGTGAGGAACTACGGGGGCGGAGCTGTTGGCCGAGGTTGAGTAGCCAGGCGGAAGGCATGGCCAGCCGTTGAGAAGTGCTGATGAAGTTTTCGATAATCATGGATTTATCCGGTGGAGACCGTGTTTCTAGCCTCAGTGCAGTGGGCAGCTGGGAGGAGGTGCTCTTGTTCTCCATGGACTTCACAGTGTCCCAGAACTTTTGAGTTGGAGCTACAGGATGCAAAC
>NW_026283095.1:0-7457 GCF_023373465.1 Oncorhynchus keta | reverse complement strand
TCCTTTCACAGATAAGAGCCAAACAAACTTTCACTAAATGAACCAGCTCTGCTAATTTGTTCCTTTATTTTCTGAGGCATTTTAATGACGCAGACAGGGCAGCCATTTTATAATTTAAAAAATATATATTTCACCTTTATTTAACCAGGTAGGCTAGTTGAGAACAAGTTCTCATTTGCAACTGCGACCTGGCCAAGATAAAGCATAGCAGTGTGAACAGACAACACAGAGTTACACATGGAGTAAACAATTAACAAGTCAATAACACAGTAGAAAAAAGGGGAGTCTATATACATTGTGTGCAAAAGGCATGAGGAGGTAGGTGAATAATTACAATTTTGCAGATTAACACTGGAGTGATAAATGATCAGATGGTCATGTACAGGTAGAGATATTGGTGTGCAAAAGAGCAGAAAGGTAAATAAATAAAAACAGTATGGGGATGAGGTCGGTAAAAATGGGTGGGCTATTTACCGATAGACTATGTACAGCTGCAGCGATCGGTTAGCTGCTCAGATAGCAGATGTTTGAAGTTGGTGAGGGAGATAAAAGTCTCAACTTCAGAGATTTTTGCAATTCGTTCCAGTCACAGGCAGCAGAGAACTTGAACAAAAGGCAGCCAAATAAGGTGTTGGCTTTAGGGATGATCAGTGAGATACACCTGCTGGAGCGCGTGCTACGGATGGGTGTTGCCATAGTGACCAGTGAACTGAGATAAGGCGGAGCTTTACTTAGCATGGACTTGTAGATGACCTGGAGCCAGTGGGTCTGGCGACGAATATGTAGCGAGGGCCAGCCGACTAGAGCATACAGGTCGCAGTGGTGGGTGGTATAAGGTGCTTTAGTGACAAAACGGATGGCACTGTGATAAACTGCATCCAGTTTGCTGAGTAGAGTGTTGGAAGCAATTTTGAAGATGACATCGCCGAAGTCGAGGATCGGTAGGATAGTCAGTTTTACTAGGGTAAGTTTGGCGGCGTGAGTGAAGGAGGCTTTGTTGCGGAACAGAAAGCCGACTCTAGATTTGATTTTGATTTTTAATCATTTTAGTCAATAAGATTCTTGCTACGTAAGCAACTTTCTGAACATTCGAGACGTGTAGTCCACTTGTCATTTCAATCTCCTTTGCATTAGCGTAGCCTCTTCTGTAGCCTGTCAACTATGTGTCTGTCTATCCCTGTTCTCTCCTCTCTGCACAGACCATACAAACGCTCCACACCGCGTGGCCGCGACCACCCTAATCTGGTGGTCCCAGCGCGCACGACCCACGTGGAGTTCCAGGTCTCCGGTAGCCTCTGGAACTGCCGATCTGCGGCCAACAAGGCAGAGTTCATCTCAGCCTATGCCTCCCTCCAGTCCCTCGACTTCTTGGCACTGACGGAAACATGGATCACCACAGACAACACTGCTACTCCTACTGCTCTCTCTTCGTCCGCCCACGTGTTCTCGCACACCCGAGAGCTTCTGATCAGCGGGGTGGTGGCACCGGGATCCTCATCTCTCCCAAGTGGTCATTCTCTCTTTCTCCCCTCACCCATCTGTCTATCGCCTCCTTTGAATTCCATGCTGTCACAGTTACCAGCCCTTTCAAGCTTAACATCCTTATCATTTATCGCCCTCCAGGTTCCCTCGGAGAGTTCATCAATGAGCTTGATACCTTGATAAGCTCCTTTCCTGAGGACGGCTCACCTCTCACAGTGCTGGGCGACTTTAACCTCCCCACGTCTACCTTTGACTCATTCCTCTCTGCCTCTTGCTAAATGCTAAAGCCATTTTCTACCACTCTAAATTCCAAGCATCTGCCTCTAACCCTAGGAAGCTCTTTGCCACCTTCTCCTCACTCCTGAATCCTCCCCCCCCTCCTCCTCTCTGCAGATGACTTCGTCAACCATTTTGAAAAGAAGGTCGACGACATCCGATCCTCGTTTGCTAAGTCAAACGGCACCGCTGGTTCTGCTCACACTGCCCTACCCTGTGCTCTGACCTCTTTCTCCCCTCTCTCTCCAGATGAAATCTCGCGTCTTGTGACGGCCGGCCGCCCAACAACCTGCCCGCTTGACCCTATCCCCTCCTCTCTTCTCAGACCATTTCCGGAGACCTTCTCCCTTACCTCACCTCGCTCATCAACTCATCCCTGACCGCTGGCTACGTCCCTTCCGTCCTCAAGAGAGCGAGAGTTGCACCCCTTCTGAAAAAACCTACACTCAATCCCTCCGATGTCAACAACTACAGACCAGTATCCCTTCTTTCTTTTCTCTCCAAAACTCTTGAACGTGCCGTCCTTGGCCAGCTCTCCCGCTATCTCTCTCTGAATGACCTTCTTGATCAAAATCAGTCAGGTTTCAAGACTAGTCATTCAACTGAGACTGCTCTTCTCTGTATCACGGAGGCGCTCCGCACCGCTAAAGCTAACTCTCTCTCCTCTGCTCTCATCCTTCTAGACCTATCGGCTGCCTTCGATACTGTGAACCATCAGATCCTCCTCTCCACCCTCTCCGAGTTGGGCATCTCCGGCGCGGCCCACGCTTGGATTGTGTCCTACCTGACAGGTCGCTCCTACCAGGTGGCGTGGCGAGAATCTGTCTCCTCACCACGCGCTCTCACCACTGGTGTCCCCCAGGGCTCTGTTCTAGGCCCTCTCCTATTCTCGCTATACACCAAGTCACTTGGCTCTGTCATAACCTCACATGGTCTCTCCTATCATTGCTATGCAGACGACACACAATTAATCTTCTCCTTTCCCCCTTCTGATGACCAGGTGGCGAATCGCATCTCTGCATGTCTGGCAGACATATCAGTGTGGATGACGGATCACCACCTCAAGCTGAACCTCGGCAAGACGGAGCTGCTCTTCCTCCCGGGGAAGGACTGCCCGTTCCATGATCTCGCCATCACGGTTGACAACTCCATTGTGTCCTCCTCCCAGAGCGCTAAGAACCTTGGCGTGATCCTGGACAACACCCTGTCGTTCTCAACTAACATCAAGGCGGTGGCCCGTTCCTGTAGGTTCATGCTCTACAACATCCGCAGAGTACGACCCTGCCTCACACAGGAAGCGGCGCAGGTCCTAATCCAGGCACTTGTCATCTCCCGTCTGGACTACTGCAACTCGCTGTTGGCTGGGCTCCCTGCCTGTGCCATTAAACCCTACAACTCATCCAGAACGCCGCAGCCCGTCTGGTGTTCAACCTTCCCAAGTTCTCTCACGTCACCCCGCTCCTCCGCTCTCTCCACTGGCTTCCAGTTGAAGCTCGCATATGCTACAAGACCATGGTGCTTGCCTACGGAGCTGTGAGGGGAACGGCACCTCAGTACCTCCAGGCTCTGATCAGGCCCTACACCCAAACAAGGGCACTGCGTTCATCCACCTCTGGCCTGCTCGCCTCCCTACCACTGAGGAAGTACAGTTCCCGCTCAGCCCAGTCAAAACTGTTCGCTGCTCTGGCCCCCAATGGTGGAACAAACTCCCTCACGACGCCAGGACAGCGGTGTCAATCACCACCTTCCGGAGACACCTGAAACCCCACCTCTTTAAGGAATACCTAGGATAGGATAAGTAATCCTTCTCACCCCCCTTTAAGATTTAGATGCACTATTGTAAAGTGACTATTCTACTGGATGTCATAAGGTGAATGCACCAATTTGTAAGTCGCTCTGGATAAGAGCGTCTGCTAAATGACTTAAATGTAAATGTAAATGAGATGTTTGATATGAGTCTGGAAGGAGAGTTTGCAGTCTAGCCAGTCACCTAGGTACTTATAGATGTCCACATATTCAAGGTCGGAACCATCCAGGGTGGTGATGCTAGTCAGCGTGCGGGTGCAGGCAGCGAACGGTTGAAAAGCATGCATTTGGTTTTACAAGCGTTTAAGAGCAGTTGGAGGCCACGGAAGGAGTGTTGTATGGCATTGAAGCTCGTTTGGAGGTTAGATAGCACAGTGTCCAGGACGGGCCGGAAGTATATAGATTGGTGTCGTCTGCGTAGAGGTGGATCAGGGAATCACCTGCAGCAAGAGCAACATCATTGATATATAAAGAGAAAAGAGTCGGCCCGAGGATTGAACCCTGTGGCACACCTATAGAGACTGCCAGAGGACCGGACAGCATGCCCTCCGTCTTGACACACTGAACTCTGTCTGCAAAGTAGTTGGTGAACCAGGCAAGGCAGTCATCCGAAAAACCGAGGCTACTGAGTCTGCCGATAAGAATATGGTGATTGACAGAGTCGAAAGCCTTGGCAAGGTCGATGAAGACGGCTGCACAGTACTGTCTTTTATCGATGGCGGTTATGATATCGTTTAGTACCTTGAGCGTGGCTGAGGTGCACCCGTGACCGGCTAGGAAACCAGATTGCACAGCGGAGAAGATACGGTGGGATTCGAGATGGTCAGTGACCTGTTTGTTGACTTGGCTTTCGAAGACCTTCGATAGGCAGGGCAGGATGGGTATAGGTCTGTAATAGTTTGGGTCCAGAGTGTCTCCCCCTTTGAAGAGGGGGATGACTGCGGCAGCTTTCCAATCCTTGGAGATCTCAGACGATATGAAAGAGAGGTTGAACAGGCTGGTAATAGGGGTTGCGACAATGGCGGCGGATAGTTTCAGAAATAGAGGGTCCAGATTGTCAAGCCCAGCTGATTTGTACGGGTCCAGGTTTTGTAGCTCTTTCAGAACATCTGCTATCTGGATTTGGGTAAAGGAGAACCTGGAGAGGCTTGGGCGAGTAGCTGCGGGGGGCGGAGCTGTTGGCCGAGGTTGGAGTAGCCAGGCAGAAGGCATGGCCAGCCGTTGATAAATGCTTGTTGAAGTTTTCGATAATCATGGATTTATCGGTGGTGACCGTGTTACCTAGCCTCAGTGCAGTGGGCAGCTGGGAGGAGGTGCTCTTGTTCTCCATGGACTTCACAGTGTCCCAGAACTTTTTGGAGTTGGAGCTACAGGATGCAATTTTCTGCCTGAAGAAGCTGGCCTTAGCTTTCCTGACTGACTGCGTGTATTGGTTCCTGACTTCCCTGAACAGTTGCATATTGCGGGGACTATTCGATGCTATTGCAGTCCGCCACAGGATGTCTTTGTGCTGGTCGAGGGCAGTCAGGTCTGGAGTGAACCAAGGGATATATCTGTTCTTAGTTCTGCATTTTTGAACAGAGCATGCTTATCTAAAATGGTGAGGAAGTTACTTTTAAAGAATGACCAGGCATCCTCAACTGACAGGATGAGGTCAATGTCCTTCAGGATACCCGGGCCAGGTCGATTAGATAGGCCTGCTCACAGAAGTGTTTTAGGGAGCGTTTGACAGTGATGAGGGGTGGTCGTTTGACTGCGGCTCCGTAGCGGATACAGGCAATGAGGCAGTGATCGCTGAGATCCTGGTTGAAGACAGCGGAGATGTATTTGGAGGGCCAGTTGGTCAGGATAACGTCTATGAGGGTGCCCTTGTTTACAGATTTAGGGTTGTACCTGGTGGGTTCCTTGATGATTTGTGTGAGATTGAGGGCATCTAGCTTAGATTGTAGGACTGCCACGGTGTTAAGCATATCCCAGTTTAGGTCACCTAACAGAACAAACTCTGAAGCTAGATGGGGAGCGATCAATTCACAGGGCACAGCTGGGAGCTGAGGGGGGTCGGTAGCAGGGGGCAACAGTGAGAGACTTATTTCTGGAGAGAGTAATTTTCAAAATTAGTAGTTCGAACTGTTTGGGTATGGACCTGGAAAGTATGACATTACTTTGCAGGCTATCTCTGCAGTAGACTGCAACTCCTCCCCCTTTGGCAGTTCTATCTTGACGGAAATGTTATAGTTGGGTATGGAAATCTCAGAATTTTGGTGGCCTTCCTGAGCCAGGAT
The DNA here is from genome assembly GCF_023373465.1 of Oncorhynchus keta. Classification (NCBI taxonomy): domain Eukaryota; kingdom Metazoa; phylum Chordata; class Actinopteri; order Salmoniformes; family Salmonidae; genus Oncorhynchus; species Oncorhynchus keta. The sequence continues at coordinate 1,611 of NW_026283095.1, read as the reverse complement.
TCAACCACGGCAAGGACATCAGGGTTCGCAGAGTGTGCTAAAGCAGTGAGTAAAACAAACTTAGGGAGGAGGCTTCTGATGTTGACATGCATGAAACCAAGGCTTTTCGATCACAGAAGTCAACAAATGAGGATGCCTGGGGACATGCAGGGCCTGGGTTTACCTCCACATCACCCGCGGAACAGAGGAGGAGTAGAGCGTTGGGGACAGAGAATAAAAGGAGCAGATTTCTGGGCATGGTAGAATATATTCAGGGCACAATGCGCAGACAGGGGTATGGTGGGGTGCGGGTACAGCGGAGGTAAGGTGATGATGAGAGAGGTTATATCTCTGGACATGCTGGTTGTAATGGGTGAGGTCACTGCATGTGTGGGAGGTGGGACAAATGAGGTATCAGGGGTATGAAGAGTGGAACTAGGGGCTCCATTGTAAACTAAAACAATGATAACTAACCTGAACAACAGTGTACAAGGCATATTGACATTTGATAGAGACATACAGTGAGGCATACAGTAATCACAGTCAATACCTGGGAGAGCTAGCTAAAACAGTAGCTAAAACAGTAGGTGAGACAACAACAGCTAATCAGCTAGCACAACAACAGCAGGTAAAATGGCGTTGATTAGGCAGGGAGGGTCGGATTAACTACACACAGAGCCTGAGTGCGGCTGGGGCCGACAGATAAAACATAAACAAGCAGAATGGAGTACCAGAATGGACGGATCACCACCTCAAGCTGAACCTCGGCAAGACGGAGCTGCTCTTCCTCCCGGGAAGGACTGCCCGTTCCATGATCTCGCCATCACGGTTGACAACTCCATTGTGTCCTCCTCCCAGAGCGCTAAGAACCTTGGCGTGATCCTGGACAACACCCTGTCGTTCTCAACTAACATCAAGGCGGTGGCCCGTTCCTGTAGGTTCATGCTCTACAACATCCGCAGAGTACGACCCTGCCTCACACAGGAAGCGGCGCAGGTCCTAATCCAGGCACTTGTCATCTCCCGTCTGGATTACTGCAACTCGCTGTTGGCTGGGCTCCCTGCCTGTGCCATTAAACCCCTACAACTCATCCAGAACGCCGCAGCCCGTCTGGTGTTCAACCTTCCCAAGTTCTCTCACGTCACCCCGCTCCTCCGCTCTCTCCACTGGCTTCCAGTTGAAGCTCGCATCCGCTACAAGACCATGGTGCTTGCCTACGGAGCTGTGAGGGGAACGGCACCTCAGTACCTCCAGGCTCTGATCAGGCCCTACACCCAAACAAGGGCACTGCGTTCATCCACCTCTGGCCTGCTCGCCTCCCTACCACTGAGGAAGTACAGTTCCCGCTCAGCCCAGTCAAAACTGTTCGCTGCTCTGGCCCCCAATGGTGGAACAAACTCCCTCACGATGCCAGGACAGCGGAGTCAATCACCACCTTCCGGAGACACCTGAAACCCCACCTCTTTAAGGAATACCTATGATAGGATAAGTAATCCTTCTCACCCCCCTAAAGATTTAGATGCACTATTGTAAAGTGGCTGTTCCACTGGATGTCATAAGGTGAATGCACCAATTTGTAAGTCGTTCTGGATAAGAGCGTCTGCTAAATGACTTAAATGTAAATGTAAAATG
>NW_026283094.1:0-4091 GCF_023373465.1 Oncorhynchus keta | reverse complement strand
GCAGGCAGTTCCAGTGTACAGAGTGTGATTACAGCGCTGCACAGAAACCTCTACTGGTACGACACATGGAGCAGCACGCCTCTTTCAAGGTAATCAGAAGAGGGCCGTCTCTATATAAAGCTTTTATAATACAGTCACTAGCATCAACGTATCAACACTCAGCCTCTAACAGGTTCAACTTCCACTACCATGAAGTACATTTGGACAGCTTGCGGGAGCAGCACAATGTTCCATCAGGAAAAAAGGACCCTTTCTAGTGTTCATTATTGAAGCCAATTGAAATGTGTTTTCCACAGCCCTACCGCTGCGGCCACTGTCACTACTCCTGTAACATAGCAGGACCCCTGAAGAGACATTACAGCAAGAAGCACCCCAACCAGGAGTACTGTAACGCAGGGCCTGGGCCAGCCACCTCTGAGGCTGTGGAGCAGCAAGGTGAGTCGCTCAGCAGAGACACACCGATCTCTGTGTCTCATACTGTACCAACCAGGAGTACTGTAACACAGGGCCTGGGCCAGCCACCTCTGAGGCTGTGGAGCAGCAAGGTGAGTCGCTCAGCAGAGACACACCGATCTCTGTGTCTCATACTGTACCAACCAGGAGTACTGTAACTCAGGGCCTGGGCCAGCCACCTCTGAGGCTGTGGAGCAGCAAGGTGAGTCGCTCAGCAGAGACACACTTAGCAGACGCTCTTATCCAGAAAGACTTAAGTCAATGTATTCAACTAAGTTTAATAGGGAAAAACAAGTATTGTTTTCTCTACCTTCTTGCCCATTGTGCTGTTGTCTGTGCCCAATCATGTTTGTACCCTGTGTTGTGTTGCTACCATGTTGTGTTGTCATGTGTTGCTGCCTTGCTATGTTGTTGTCTTTAGGTCTCTCTTTATGTCGTGGTGTGTTTTGTCCTATATATTATTAGTATTATTCAATCCCAGCCGCCGTCCCTGCAGGGAGGTATTTTGCCTTTTGGGGAGGCAGTCATTGTAAATAAGAATTTGTTCTTAACTGACTTTCCTAGTTAAATAAAAAAATCAGTCCATGTCAGTTCCAGTCCTGTATCTCTAGGTGGAGTGAAGTGTCCTGGTATCTCTAGGTAGAGTGAAGTGTCCTGTATCTCTAGGTAGAGTGAAGTGTCCTGTGTGTGACTGTCCTATATCTCTAGGTGGAGTGAAGTGTCCTGTATCTCTAGGTGGAGTGAAGTGTCCTATATCTCTAGGTGGAGTGAAGTGTCCTATATCTCTAGGTGGAGTGAAGTGTCCTATATCTCTAGGTGGAGTGAAGTGTCCTGTGTGAGACTGTCCTATATCTCTAGGTGGAGTGAAGTGTCCTATATCTCTAGGTGGAGTGAAGTGTCCTATATCTCTAGGTAGAGTGAAGTGTCCTGTGTGTGACTGTCCTGTATCTCTAGGTGGAGTGAAGTGTCCTATATCTCTAGGTGGAGTGAAGTGTCCCGTGTGAGACTGTCCTATATCTCTAGGTGGAGTGAAGTGTCCTATATCTCTAGGTGGAGTGAAGTGTCCTATATCTCTAGGTGGAGTGAAGTGTCCTGTGTGAGACTGTCCTATATCTCTAGGTGGAGTGAAGTGTCCTGTATCTCTAGGTGGAGTGAAGTGTCCTGTATCTCTAGGTGAGTGAAGTGTCCTGTATCTCTAGGTGGAGTGAAGTGTCCTATATCTCTAGGTGGAGTGAAGTGTCCTATATCTCTAGGTGGAGTGAAGTGTCCTATATCTCTAGGTGGAGTGAAGTGTCCTATATCTCTAGGTAGAGTGAAGTGTCCTGTATCTCTAGGTAGAGTGAAGTGTCCTGTATCTCTAGGTGGAGTGAAGTGTCCTGTATCTCTAGGTGGAGTGAAGTGTCCTGTATCTCTAGGTGGAGTGAAGTGTCCTGTATCTCTAGGTGGAGTGAAGTGTCCTGTATCTCTAGGTGGAGTGAAGTGTCCTGTATCTCTAGGTGGAGTGAAGTGTCCTGTGTGTGACTGTCCTATATCTCTAGGTGGAGTGAAGTGTCCTGTGTGAGACTGTCCTATATCTCTAGGTAGAGTGAAGTGTCCTGTATCTCTAGGTAGAGTGAAGTGTCCTGTATCTCTAGGTGGAGTGAAGTGTCCTGTATCTCTAGGTAGAGTGAAGTGTCCTGTATCTCTAGGTAGAGTGAAGTGTCCTGTATCTCTAGGTGGAGTGAAGTGTCCTGTATCTCTAGGTAGAGTGAAGTGTCCTGTATCTCTAGGTGGAGTGAAGTGTCCTGTGTGTGACTGTCCTATATATCTAGGTGGAGTGAAGTGTCCTGTGTGTGACTGTCCTATATCTCTAGGTGGAGTGAAGTGTCCTGTGTGTGACTGTCCTATATCTCTAGGTGGAGTGAAGTGTCCTGTGTGTGACTGTCCTATATATCTAGGTGGAGTGAAGTGTCCTATATCTCTAGGTGGAGTGAAGTGTCCTATATCTCTAGGTAGAGTGAAGTGTCCTGTGTGTGACTGCCCTGTATCTCTAGGTGGAGTGAAGTGTCCTGTATCTCTAGGTGGAGTGAAGTGTCCTGTATCTCTAAGTGGAGTGAAGTGTCCTCTCTAGGTGGAGTGAAGTGTCCTATATCTCTAGGTGGAGTGAAGTGTCCTATATCTCTAGGTGGAGTGAAGTGTCCTATATCTCTAGGTAGAGTGAAGTGTCCTGTGTGTGACTGCCCTGTATCTCTAGGTGGAGTGAAGTGTCCTGTATCTCTAGGTGGAGTGAAGTGTCCTGTATCTCTAGGTGGAGTGAAGTGTCCTGTATCTCTAGGTGGAGTGAAGTGTCCTATATCTCTAGGTAGAGTGAAGTGTCCTGTATCTCTAGGTAGAGTGAAGTGTCCTGTATCTCTAGGTGGAGTGAAGTGTCCTGTATCTCTAGGTGGAGTGAAGTGTCCTGTATCTCTAGGTAGAGTGAAGTGTCCTGTATCTCTAGGTGGAGTGAAGTGTCCTGTATCTCTAGGTGGAGTGAAGTGTCCTGTATCTCTAGGTAGAGTGAAGTGTCCTGTATCTCTAGGTGGAGTGAAGTGTCCTGTGTGACTGTCCTATATCTCTAGGTGGAGTGAAGTGTCCTGTGTGTGACTGTCCTATATCTCTAGGTGGAGTGAAGTGTCCTGTGTGTGACTGTCCTATATCTCTAGGTGGAGTGAAGTGTCCTGTGTGTGACTGTCCTATATCTCTAGGTGGAGTGAAGTGTCCTGTGTGTGACTGTCCTATATCTCTAGGTGGAGTGAAGTGTCCTGTATCTCTAGGTAGAGTGAAGTGTCCTGTATCTCTAGGTGGAGTGAAGTGTCCTGTGTGAGACTGTCCTATATCTCTAGGTGGAGTGAAGTGTCCTGTGTGAGACTGTCCTATATCTCTAGGTAGAGTGAAGTGTCCTGTATCTCTAGGTGGAGTGAAGTGTCCTGTGTGAGACTGTCCTATATCTCTAGGTGGAGTGAAGTGTCCTGTGTGAGACTGTCCTATATCTCTAGGTGGAGTGAAGTGTCCTGTGTGTGACTATGTCCTATATCTCTAGTTAGAGTGAAGTGTCCTGTGTTGTGACTATGTCCTATATCTCTAGGTGGAGTGAAGTGTCCTGTGTGAGACTGTCCTATATCTCTAGGTAGAGTGAAGTGTCCTGTATCTCTAGGTGGAGTGAAGTGTCCTGTGTGAGACTGTCCTATATCTCTAGGTGGAGTGAAGTGTCCTGTGTGAGACTGTCCTATATCTCTAGGTGGGTGAAGTGTCCTGTGTGTGACTATGTCCTATATCTCTAGGTAGAGTGAAGTGTCCTGTGTGTGACTATGTCCTATATCTCTAGGTGGAGTGAAGTGTCCTGTGTGTGACTATGTCCTATATCTCTAGAGTGAAGTGTCCTGTGTGTGACTATGTTCTATATCTCTAGGTGGAGTGAAGTGTCCTGTGTGTGACTATGTCCTATATCTCTAGGTGGAGTGAAGTGTCCTGTGTGTGACTATGTCCTATATCTCTAGGGTGGAGTGAAGTGTCCTGTGTGTGACTATGTCCTATATCTCTAGGTGAGTGAAGTGTCCTGTGTGTGACTATGTCCTATATCTCTAGGTGGAGTGAAGTGTCCTGTGTGTGACTATGTCCTA
>NW_026283093.1:0-478 GCF_023373465.1 Oncorhynchus keta | reverse complement strand
TGTTAAAGTCGTGACCCATGACAGCCCTCCGCATTCTCCTACCAGCGCTAGCTCCGTATCATGGGGGTGAACCTGAGGAGTGGGGCAACCTCCCCAGAATCCCAGTGCTCTGGAGGATTCCTTAGGCAGTCTGGATGAGAGAGAGAAAAGGCTGCTGATTAGTGAGATGAACTACTGGACTAAGGAGAGGAGGAGGAATGGCAGTGCAGGGTGCCGCCAAAATCCACCCGCAGGACCTCATCACCATGCTGTTCGCCTAAGAGGTATGTTCACAGCAATATTTCCACTTAATAATTGCAAGACCTGACCCATACTTATCATAAATTATTAACTTGGAATTCACACCTTGTAGTTTTAAGTTCTGGTCAGAAATGTTGCCACTGAGGGGGTGGGTCCAGGTGAAAGTCATTTTTAACTGGGTAAGCCATAAAGTCATCTATGAATAAATAGATCAGGTACATGCCTTTCAGAATTAATC
>NW_026283092.1:0-14359 GCF_023373465.1 Oncorhynchus keta | reverse complement strand
TAACACAGATTGAGGAGTATTTTTAGCCAGCTAACACAGATTGAGGAGTATTTTACCAGCTAACACAGATTGAGGAGTATTTTAGCCAGCTAACACAGATTGAGGAGTATTTTAGCCAGCTAACATAGATTGAGGGGTATTTTAGCCAGCTAACACAGATTGAGGAGTATTTTAGCCAGCTAACACAGATTGAGGAGTATTTTAGCCAGCTAACACAGATTGAGGAGTATTTTAGCCAGCTAACACAGATTGAGGAGTATTTTAGCCAGCTAACACAGATTGAGGAGTATTTTAGCCAGCTAACACAGATTGAGGAGTATTTTAGCCAGCTAACACAGATTGAGGGTATTTTAGCCAGCTAACACAGATTGAGGAGTATTTTAGCCAGCTAACACAGATTGAGGAGTATTTTAGCCAGCTAACACAGATTGAGGAGTATTTTAGCCAGCTAACACAGATTGAGGAGTATTTTAGCCAGCTAACACAAATTGAGGAGTATTTTAGCCAGCTAACACAGATTGAGGGGCATTTTAGCCAGCTAACACAGATTGAGGAGTATTTTAGCCAGCTAACACAGATTGAGGAGTATTTTAGCCAGCTAACACAGATTGAGGAGTATTTTAGCCAGCTAACACAGATTGAGGAGTATTTTAGCCAGCTAACACAGATTGAGGAGTATTTTAGCCAGCTAACACAGATTGAGGAGTATTTTAGCCAGCTAACACAGATTGAGGAGTATTTTAGCCAGCTAACACATCATCTATGTGGATTGGGGGTGCTACCTCTGCTGTTTCCTGAAGTCCACGATCATCTCCTTTGTTTTGTTGACGTGGAGTGTGAGGTTATTTTCCTGACACCACACTCCGAGGGCCCTCACCTCCTCCCTGTAGGCCGTCTCGTCGTTGTTGGTAATCAAGCCTACCACTGTAGTGTCGTCCGCAAACTTGATGATTGAGTTGGAGCGTGCATGGCCACGCAGTCGTGGGTGAATAGGGAGTACAGGAGAGGGCTGAGAACGCACCCCTTGTGGAGCCCCAGTGATAAGAATCAACTGCTGTGGGGATGATGTTTCCTACCCTCACCACCTGGGGGCGGCCCGTCAGGAAGTCCAGTACCCTGTTGCACAAGGCGGGGTCGAGACCCAGGGTCTTGACCTTGATGACGGTTTGGAGGGTACTATGGTGTTAAATGCTGAGCTGTAGTCGATGAACAGCATTCTCACATAGGTATTCCTCTTGTCCAGATGGGTTAGGGCAGTGTGCAGTGTGAAGGCGATTTGCATTGTCTGTGGACCTATTTGGGCGGTAAGCAAATTGGAGTGGGTCTAGGGTGTCAGGTAGGGTGGAGGTGATATGGTCCTTGACTCTCAAAGCACTTCATGATGACGGAAGTGAGTGCTACGGGGCGGTAGTCGTTTAGCTCAGTTACCTTAGCTTTCTTGGGAACAGGAACAATGGTGGCCCTCTTGAAGCATGTGGGAACAGCAGACTGGGATAAGGATTGATTGAATATGTCTGTAAACACACCAGCCAGCTGGTCTGCGCATGCTCTGAGGACGTGGCTGGGGATGCCATCTGGGCCTGCAGCCTTGCGAGGGTTAACACGTTTAAATGTTTTACTCACGTCGGGTTTTGGTCAACAAGACAGGTCCTACAGGCTCTAGTTTCTACCTTCTTAACAACACTATCATCAAGGCAGGTCCTACAGGCTCTAGTTTCTACCTTCTTAACAACACTATCAACAAGACAGGTCCTACAGGCTCTAGTTTCTACCTTCTTAACAACACTATCAGCAAGGCAGGTCCTACAGGCTCTAGTTTCTACCATCTTAACAACACTATCAACAAGGCAGGTCCTACAGGCCCTAGTTTCTACCTTCTTAACAACACTATCAACAAGACAGGTCCTACAGGCTCTAGTTTCTACCTTCTTAACAACACTATCATCAAGGCAGGTCCTACAGGCTCTAGTTTCTACCTTCTTAACAACACTATCAACAAGACAGGTCCTACAGGCTCTAGTTTCTACCTTCTTAACAGCACTATCAGTAAGGCAGGTCCTACAGGCTCTAGTTTCTACCATCTTAACAACACTATCAACAAGGCAGGTCCTACAGGCCCTAGTTTCTACCTTCTTAACAACACTATCAACAAGACAGGTCCTACAGGCTCTAGTTTTTACCTTCTTAACAACACTATCAACAAGGCAGGTCCTACAGGCTCTAGTTTCTACCTTCTTAACAACAGAACAGGGCAGCATGGCTGGCTCAGAACAGGGCAGCATGGCTGGCTCAGAACAGGGCAGCATGGCTGGCTCAGAACAGGGCAGCATGTCTGGCTCAGAACAGGGCAGCATGGCTGGCTCAGAACAGGGCAGCATGTATGGCTCAGAACAGGGCAGCATGTCTGGCTCAGAACAGGGCAACATGGCTGGCTCAGAACAGGGCAGCATGTCTGGCTCAGAACAGGGCAGCATGGCTGGCTCAGAACAGGGCAGCATGGCTGGCTCAGAATAGGGCAGCATGGCTGGCTCAGAACAGGGCAGCACGGCTGGCTCAGAACAGGGCAGCACGGCTGGCTCAGAACAGGGCAGCACGGCTGGCTCAGAACAGGGCAGCACGGCTGGCTCAGAACAGGGCAGCACGGCTGGCTCAGAACAGGGCAGCACGGCTGGCTCAGAACAGGGCAGCACGGCTGGCTCAGAACAGGGCAGCACGGCTGGCTCAGAACAGGGCAGCACGGCTGGCTCAGAACAGGGCAGCACGGCTGGCTCAGAACAGGGCAGCACGGCTGGCTCAGAACAGGGCAGCATGGCTGGCTCAGAACAGGGCAGCATGGCTGGCTCAGAACAGGGCAGCATGGCTGGCTCAGAACAGGGCAGCATGGCTGGCTCAGAACAGGGCAGCATGGCTGGCTCAGAACAGGGCAGCATGGCTGGCCCTTGGATGGACACAGAGAGCTAACTTTGAAGTAGTAAAGGCCAAATTCAATATTTTATCCCCCTGTTGGACCAGGTCTCTCTTAAAAAAATAGATTTTTATCTCAATGAGAAAAGCCTGTATAAATAAAGGGTAAATAAAAAGAATAACAAAATTATAATATGAATGTCAATCTCCCATGGGTCAAAGCGCAGTAGAGATTGACTTCATCACTACTTGTATTTATGAGAGTTATTGACGTGTTGAATGCACCGAGCTGTTTGTTCAAACTACTGGCAAATATCTCAGACACCCATGAATACCCCACAAGACCAGAACAGACTATGGGAGGAGCACAGCTCTACATAGAGCCATGACTACATGGAACTCTATTCCACAGTACTACATAGAGCCATGACTACATGGAACTCTATTCCACAGTACTACATAGAGCCATGACTACATGGAACTCTATTCCACAGTACTACATAGAGCCATGACTACATGGAACTCTATTCCACAGTACTACATAGAGACATGACTACATGGAACTCTATTCCACAGTACTACATAGAGCCATGACTACATGGAACTCTATTCCACAGTACTACATAGAGCCATGACTACATGGAACTCTATTCCACAGTACTACATAGAGCCATGACTACATGGAACTCTATTCCACATACGGTAACTGGGGCAAGCAGTAGAAAACAGATAAAAATACACCTTAGGTAACAGTCGGGTCTGTGAAGCAACACAAACATTGGCACAGTCACATGCATACACACACACGAAAACACACACACTATACACACATGGATATAGTACTGTAGATATGTGGTAGTGGTGCAGTAGAGGCCCGAGGGCACACAGTGTGTTGTGAAAATTGTGAATGTATTGTAATGTTTTTAAAATTGTGTAACTGACTTTTTTGGTTCTACCTGGAACCAAAAAGGGTTATCCTATGGGGACAACCGAGTAACCCTTAAAAATACTTTAAAAAAGGTTGTAGTCCTATTTCTACCTTTGAGTGTTTCCCAACTCCAGTCCTCCAGTACCCCCTAGACCAGTGTTTCCCAACTCCAGTCCTCCAGTACCCCTAGACCAGTGTTTCCCAAGTCCAGTCCTCCAGTACCCCCTAGACCCCTAGACCAGTGTTTCCCATGTCCAGTCCTCCAGTACCCCCTAGACCAGTGTTTCCCAAGTCCAGTCCTCCAGTACCCCCTAGACCAGTGTTTCCCAACTCCAGTCCTCCAGTACCCCCTAGACCCCTAGACCAGTGTTTCCCAAGTCCAGTCCTCCAGTACCCCCTAGACCCCTAGACCAGTGTTTCCCAAGTCCAGTCCTCCAGTACCCCCTAGACCCCTAGACCAGTGTTTCCCAAGTCCAGTCCTCCAGTACCCCCTAGACCCCTAGACCAGTGTTTCCCATGTCCAGTCCTCCAGTACCCCTAGACCAGTGTTTCCCAACTCCAGTCCTCCAGTACCCCCTAGACCAGTGTTTCCCAACTCCAGTCCTCCAGTACCCCCTAGACCCCTAGACCAGTGTTTCCCAAGTCCAGTCCTCCAGTACCCCTAGACCCCTAGACCAGTGTTTCCCAAGTCCAGTCCTCCAGTACCCCCTAGACCCCTAGACCAGTGTTTCCCATGTCCAGTCCTCCAGTACCCCCTAGACCAGTGTTTCCCAACTCCAGTCCTCCAGTACCCCTAGACCAGTGTTTCCCAACTCCAGTCCTCCAGTACCCCCTAGACCAGTGTTTCCCAACTCCAGTCCTCCAGTACCTCCTAGACCAGTGTTTCCCAACTCCAGTCCTCCAGTACCCCTAGACCAGTGTTTCCCAACTCCAGTCCTCCAGTACCCCCTAGACCAGTGTTTCCCATGTCCAGTCCTCCAGTACCCCTAGACCAGTGTTCCCCAACTCCAGTCCTCCAGTACCCCTAGACCAGTGTTTCCCAACTCCAGTCCTCCAGTACCCCCCTAGACCAGTGTTTCCCAAGTCCAGTCCTCCAGTACCCTCTAGACCAGTGTTTCCCAACTCCAGTCCTCCAGTACCCCCTAGACCAGTGTTTCCCATGTCCAGTCCTCCAGTACCCCTAGACCAGTGTTTCCCAACTCCAGTCCTCCAGTACCCCTAGACCAGTGTTTCCCAACTCAGTCCTCCAGTACCCCCTAGACCAGTGTTTCCCAAGTCCAGTCCTCCAGTACCCCTAGACCAGTGTTTCCCAACTCCAGTCCTCCAGTACCCCCTAGACCAGTGTTTCCCAACTCCAGTCCTCCAGTACCCCCTAGACCAGTGTTTCCCAAGTCCAGTCCTCCAGTACCCCCTAGACCAGGGTTTCCAATGTCCAGTCCTCCAGTACCCCCTAGACCAGTGTTTCCCAAGTCCAGTCCAGTTACAATCAATGTTCTGATTTGTATGTTATAATTGTATATCCAAAAATAATCACCAATGTAAACAGGTTTGCTGTTGCACGTTTTAATACAGTCATCAAAAGTAATTTTTACTCTAGTGTCTGGCCCACTCTCTAGTGATGTGTTCTGTTTTTATTATTCTGTCTGGCCCACTCTCTAGTGATGTGTTCTGTTTTAATTATAATGTCTGGCCCACTCTCTAGTGATGTGTTCTGTTTTAATTATAATGTCTGGCCCACTCTCTAGTGATGTGTTCTGTTTTAATTATAATGTCTGGCCCACTCTCTAGTGATGTGTTCTGGTTTTATTCTAATGTCTGGCCCACTCTCTAGTGATGTGTTCTTGTTTCTATTATAATGTCTGGCCCACTCTCTAGTGATGTGTTCTTGTTTCTATTATAATGACTGGCCCACTCTCTAGTGATGTGTTCTGGTTTTATTCTAATGTCTGGCCCACCCTCTAGTGATGTGTTCTGTTTTAATTCTAGTGTCTGGCCTACTCTCTAGTGATGTGTTCTGGTTTTTATTCTAATGTCTGGCCCACTCTCTAGTGATGTGTTCTGTTTCTATTATAATGTCTGGCCCACTCTCTAGTGATGTGTTCTGGTTTTATTCTAATGTCTGGCCCACTCTCTAGTGATGTGTTCTGTTTTAATTCTAATGTCTGGCCCACTCTCTAGTGATGTGTTCTGGTTTTATTCTAATGTCTGGCCCACTCTGATTTAGAATTCCTCACAATCAAATGTAGACCGCATTATCTTCCAAGAGAATTCTCTTCGATTATAATCACAGCCGTATATATCCCCCAAGCAGACACATCGATGGCTCTGAACGAACTTTATTTAACTCTTTGCAAACTGGAAAACATTTATCCGGAGGCTGCATTCATTGTAGCTGGGGATTTTAACAAAGCCAATCTGAAAACAAGACTCCCTAAATTTTATCAGCATATCGATTGCGCAACCAGGGGTGGTAAAACCTTGGATCATTGTTACTCTAACTTCCGCGACGCATATAAGGCCCTGCCCCGCCCCCCTTTCGGAAAAGCTGACCACGACTCCATTTTGCTGATCCCTGCCTACAGGCAGAAATTAAAACAAGAGGCTCCCACGCTGAGGTCTGTCCAACGCTGGTCCGACCAAGCTGACTCCACACTCCAAGACTGCTTCCATCACGTGGACTGGGACATGTTTCGTATTGCGTCAGATGGGAATATTGACGAATACGCTGATTCGGTGTGCGAGTTCATTAGAACGTGCGTCGAAGATGTCGTTCCCATAGCAACGATAAAAACATTCCCTAACCAGAAACCGTGGATTGATGGCAGCATTCGCGTGAAACTGAAAGCGCGAACCACTGCTTTTAATCAGGGCAAGGTGTCTGGCAACATGACTGAATACAAACAGTGCAGCTATTCCCTCCGCAAGGCTATTAAACAAGCTAAGCGTCAATACAGAGACAAAGTGGAATCTCAATTCAACGGCTCAGACACAAGAGGCATGTGGCAGGGTCTACAGTCAATCACGGACTACAAGATTAAATCCAGCCCAGTCACGGACCAGGATGTCTTGCTCCCAGGCAGACTAAATAACTTTTGCCCGCTTTGAGGACAATACAGTGCCACTGACACGGCCTGCAACGGAAACATGCGGACTCTCCTTCACTGCAGCCGAGGTGAGTAAGACATTTAAACGTGTTAACCCTCGCAAGGCTGCAGGCCCAGACGGCATCCCCAGCCGCGCCCTCAGAGCATGCGCAGACCAGCTTGCCGGTGTGTTTACGGACATATTCAATCAATCCCTATACCAGTCTGCTGTTCCCACATGCTTCAAGAGGGCCACCATTGTTCCTGTTCCCAAGAAAGCTAAGGTAACTGAGCTAAACGACTACCGCCCGTAGCACTCACTTCCGTCATCATGAAGTGCTTTGAGAGACTAGTCAAGGACCATATCACCTCCACCCTACCTGACACCCTAGACCCACTCCAATTTGCTTACCGCCCAAATAGGTCCACAGACGATGCAATCTCAACCACACTGCACACTGCCCTAACCCACCTGGACAAGAGGAATACCTATGTGAGAATGCTGTTCATCGACTACAGCTAGCGGCATTCAACACCATAGTACCTCCAAGCTCTGGTCATCAAGCTCGAGACCCTGGGTCTCGACCCTTTCCTGTGCAACTGGGTACTGGACTTCCTGACGGGCCGCCCCAGGTGGTGAGGGTAGGCAACAACATCTCCTCCCCGCTGATCCTCAACACGGGGGCCCCACAAGGTGGTTCTGAGCCCTCTCCTGTACTCCCTGTTCACCCACGACTGCGTGGCCACGCACGCCTCAACTCAATCATCAAGTTTGCGGACGACACAACAGTGGTAGGCTTGATTACCAACAACGACGAGACGGCCTACAGGGAGGAGGTGAGGGCCCTCGGAGTGTGGTGTCAGGAAAATAACCTCACACTCAATGTCAACAAAACTAAGGAGATGATTGTGGACTTCAGGAAACAGCAGAGGGAACACCCCTATCCACATCGATGGAACAGTAGTGGAGAGGGTAGCTAGTTTTAAGTTCCTCGGCATACACATCACAGACAAACTGAATTGGTCCACTCACACTGACAGCGTCGTGAAGAAGGCGCAGCAGCGCCTATTCAACCTCAGGAGGCTGAAGAAATTCGGCTTGTCACCAAAAGCACTCTGTTTAAACTTCTACAGATGCACAATCGAGAGCATCCTGGCGGGCTGTATCACCGCCTGGTACGGCAACTGCTCCGCCCTCACCGTAAGGCTCTCCAGAGGGTAGTGAGGACTGCACAACGCATCACCGGGGCAAACTACCTGCCCTCCAGGACACCTACACCACCCGTTGTTACAGGAAGGCCATAAAGATCATCAAGGACATCAACCACCCGAACCACTGCCTGTTCACCCCGCTATCATCCAGAAGGCGAGGTCAGTACAGGTGCATCAAAGCTGGGACCGAGAGACTGAAAAACAGCTTCTATCTCAAGGCCATCAGACTGTTAAACAGCCACCACTAACAGTGAGTGACTGCTGCCAACACACTGTCATTGACACTGACCCAACTCCAGCCATTTTAATAATGGGAATTGATGGGAATTATGTAAATATATCACTAGCCACTTTAAACAATGCTACCTTATATAATGTTACTTACCTACATTATTCATCTCATATGCATATGTATATACTGTACTCTACATCATCGACTGCATCCTTATGTAACACATGTATCACTAGCCACTTTAACTATGCCACTTTGTTTACTTTGTCTACACACTCATCTCATATGTATATACTGTACTCGATACCATCTACTGTATGCTGCTCTGTACCATCACTCATTCATATATCCTTATGTACATGTTCCTTATCCCCTTACACTGTGTATAAGACAGTAGTTTTGGAATTGTTAGTTAGATTACTTGTTGGTTATCACTGCATTGTCGGAACTAGAAGCACAAGCATTTCGCTACACTAAAATTTAACATCTGCTAACCATGTGTATGTGACAAATAAAATTTGATTTGATTTGATTTGACTCTCTAGTGATGTGTTCTGTTTTAATTCTAATGTCTGGCCCACTCTCTAGTGATGTGTTCTTCATCATCAGGTAACACTGATAGGACAATCTGGAGGCGCAATAAATGCACACCTGTTTAGACGAGGTGCTGGCTAACGTAAGTAGAACACCTGTTTAGACGAGGTGCTGGCTAACGGAGTAGAACACCTGTTTAGGTGAGGTGCTGGCTAACGGAGTAGAACACCTGTTTAGGAGAGGTGCTGGCTAGCAGTAGAACCCCTGTTTAGACGAGGTGCTGGCTAACGGAGTAGAACACCTGTTTAGACGAGGTGCTGGCTAGCAGAGTAGAACACCTGTTTAGGAGAGGTGCTGGCTAGTAGAGTAGAACACCTGTTTAGACGAGGTGCTGGCTAGTGGAGTAGAACACCTGTTTAGACGAGGTGCTGGCTAGCGGAGTAGAACACCTGTTTAGACGAGGTGCTGGCTAGCGGAGTAGAACACCTGTTTAGGAGAGGTGCTGGCTAGCAGAGTAGAACACCTGTTTAGACGAGGTGCTGGCTAGTGGAGTAGAACACCTGTTTAGACGAGGTGCTGGCTAGTGGAGTAGAACACCTGTTTAGGAGAGGTGCTGGCTAACGGAGTAGAACACCTGTTTAGACGAGGTGCTGGCTAACGGAGTAGAACACCTGTTTAGACGAGGTGCTGGCTAACGGAGTAGAACACCTGTTTAGACGAGGTGCTGGCTAGTAGAGTAGAACACCTGTTTAGACGAGGTGCTGGCTAGTAGAGTAGAACACCTGTTTAGACGAGGTGCTGGCTAGCAGAGTAGAACACCTGTTTAGGAGAGGTGCTGGCTAGCAGAGTAGAACACCTGTTTAGATGAGGTGCTGGCTAACGGAGTAGAACACCTGTTTAGACGAGGTGCTGGCTAGTAGAGTAGAACACCTGTTTAGACGAGGTGCTGGCTAACGGAGTAGAACACCTGTTTTAGGAGAGGTGCTGGCTAACAGAGTAGAACACCTGTTTAGACGAGGTGCTGGCTAACGGAGTAGAACACCTGTTTAGGCGAGGTGCTGGCTAGTAGAGTAGAACACCTGTTTAGGCGAGGTGCTGGCTAGCAGAGTAGAACACCTGTTTAGACGAGGTGCTGGCTAGTAGAGTTGAACACCTGTTTAGGCGAGGTGCTGGCTAGCGGTAGAACACCTGTTTAGATGAGGTGCTGGCTCGTCGAGTTGAACACCTGTTTAGGCGAGGTGCTGGCTAGCGGAGTAGAACACCTGTTTAGACGAGGTGCTGGCTAACAAGTAGAACACCTGTTTAGATGAGGTGCTGGCTAGTAGAGTTGAACACCTGTTTAGACGAGGTGCTGGCTAGTGGAGTAGAACACCTGTTTAGATGAGGTGCTGGCTAGTAGAGTAGAACACCTGTTTAGACGAGGTGCTGGCTAGCGAGTAGAACACCTGTTTAGACGAGGTGCTGGCTAGCGGAGTAGAACACCTGTTTAGACGAGGTGCTGGCTAGTAGAGTAGAACACCTGTTTTAGGAGGTGCTGGCTAGTAGAGTAGAACACCTGTTTAGACGAGGTGCTGGCTAGTAGAGTAGAACACCTGTTTAGGAGAGGTGCTGGCTAGTAGGAGTAGAACACCTGTTTAGGAGAGGTACTGGCTAACGGAGTAGAACACCTGTTTAGACGAGGTGCTGGCTAACGGAGTAGAACACCTGTTTAGACAAGGTGCTGGCTAGCAGAGTAGAACACCTGTTTAGACGAGGTGCTGGCTAGTAGAGTAGAACCCCTGTTTAGATGAGGTGCTGGCTAGCAGAGTAGAACACCTGTTTAGGAGAGGTGCTGGCTAGCAGAGTAGAACACCTGTTTAGACGAGGTGCTGGCTAACGGAGTAGAACACCTGTTTAGGAGAGGTGCTGGCTAACGGAGTAGAACACCTGTTTAGACGAGGTGCTGGCTAACGGAGTAGAACACCTGTTTAGATGAGGTGCTGGCTAACGGAGTAGAACACCTGTTTAGACGAGGTGCTGGCTAGCAGAGTAGAACACCTGTTTAGACGAGGTGCTGGCTAACGGTAGAACACCTGTTTAGACGAGGTGCTGGCTAGTGGAGTAGAACACCTGTTTAGGAGAGGTGCTGGCTAACGGGTAGAACACCTGTTTAGACGAGGTGCTGGCTAGTAGCATTGCCCTTCATGGTTGTGAGGTCTGGGGTCCGCTCACCAGCCAAAATTCTAAAATGGAACAAACACCAAATGAGACTCTGCATGGTGAATTTTGCTAAATATTCTCTGTGTACAACGTAAAACACCAAATTATGCATACTGAGCGGAATTAGGCTGAATTAGGCCCGCTAAGAGTTCTGCAAAAAAATATCCTCTGTGTACAACGTAAAACACCAAAACAAAAATGCAGTCAGAGCAGAATCAGGCCGATGCCCAGCTAATGATCAAAATCCAGAAAAAGAGCCCTTGAATTCTACTACCACCTAAAAGGCGATTCCCAAACCTTCCATAACAAAGCCATCACCTACAGAATGAACCTGGAGAAGAGCCCCTAAGCAAGCTGGTTCTGGGGCTCTGTTCACAAACACAAACAGACCCTACAGAGCCCCAGGAGAGCAGCACAATTAGACCCAGCAAATCATGAGAACACAAAAGATAATTACTTTATTTTTTTTATTTTTGTTATTTCACCTTTATTTAACCAGGTAGGCTAGTTGAGAACAAGTTCTCATTTTGCAACTGCGACCTGGCCAAGATAAAAGCATAGCAGTGTTAACAGACAATACAGAGTTACACATGGAGTAAACAATTAACAAGTCAATAATACAGTAGAAAAAAAAGAGTCTATATACATTGTGTGCAAAGGCATGAGGAGGTAGGCGAATAATTACAATTTTGCAGATTAACACTGGAGTGATAAATGATCAGATGGTCATGTACAGGTAGAGGTATTGGTGTGCAAAGAGCAGAAAAGTAAATAAATAAAGACAGTATGGGGATGAGGTAGGTAAAATTGGGTGGGCTATTGCCGATAGACTATGTGCAGCTGCAGCGATCGGTTAGCTGCTCAGATAGCTGATGTTTGAAGTTGGTGAGGGAGATAAAAGTCTCAACTTCAGGGATTTTTTACAATTCGTTCCAGTCACACAATTCTGTACTTGACACATTGCAAGAAATTACAAAAAACAGAGCAAACTAGAATGCTATTTGTCCCTAACAGAGAGTACACAGCGGCAGAATACCTGACCACTGTGACTGACCCTAACTTAAGGAAAGCTTTGACTATGTACAGACTCAGTGAGCATAGCCTTGCTATTGAGCAAGACCGCCGAAGGCAGACCTGGTTCTCAAGAGAAGACAGGCTATGTGCTCACTGCCCACAAAATGAGGTGGAAACTGAGCTGCACTTCCTAACCTCCAGCCCAACGTATGACCATATTAGAGACACATATTTCCCTCAGACACAGATACACAAAGAATTAGAAAACAAACACGTTTTGATAAACTCCCATATCTACTGGGTGAAATTCCACAGTGTGACATCACAGCAGCAAGATGTGTGACCTGTTGCCACGAGAAAAGGGCAACCAGTGAAGAACAAACACCATTGTAAATACAACCCATATTTATGTATATTTATATAAATTAATTAAAATTATGTAAATGTTTACTGTTAATTTTTATTGTTTATTTCACTTTTGTTTACTATCTATTTCACTTGCCTTGGCAGTGTTACCATATGTTACCATATGTTACCATATGCCCTTAAATTGAAATTGAAATTGAAATTGAATTGAGAGGAAAGAAAGACAGACAGGCAGACAGACAGACAGACAGACAGACAGACAGACAGACAGACAGACAGACAGACAGACAGACAGACAGACAGACAGACAGACAGACAGACAGACAGTATAAAGTCCATTTCCGCTATGCTCTTTTTCCTCTGCCTTCCCTAATAACTTCATGGAGGTCCCTAATGACATCACTTGTACTTAAAAGTAGGAGCAAGGAACTGATGTGGGTGTAAGAGGGAGATGAGAGGAGGGAGTGAGAAGAGAAGGGATGAAAGAGGTTGGGGAGGAGGGGGGAGGAGAAAGAAAGGAAATCTGAGGAGTGGAGGAGAAGAGTTGGAATGGGGAGAGAGGAGGAAGGAAGAAGAGGGGATGAGAGGAGGGATGAAAGGAGAGAGGGTCGAGGAGAAGGAAGAGGAGGAGAGTTGGAATGGGAAGAGGAGAGGAGAGGAGGATGGGAGGAAGGGGAGGGAGGAGAGGAGAAGGGAATGGAAAGAAAGGTGAAGAGGGGAGGAGGGAGAGGGAGGGGAGGATTGGGGAGAAGGTCATGAAAAGGAGAAGGGGAGGAGAGGAGGGAGGGGATGAGAGGTGAAAAATGAGAAGAGAAGAATGGGGGAGAGGAGGAGGAGATGAGGGAGAGGAGGAGGAGATGAGGGGAGAGGAGGTAGATGAGGAGGAGGAGAGGGGAGATGAGGAGAGGAGATGAGGAGAGGAGGAGGAGATGAGGGGAGAGGGAGGGAGATGAGGAGAGGAGGAGGAGATGAGGGAGAGGGAGAAGATAGGGAGGGGAGGAGATGAGGGGAGAGGAGGGAGGAGATGATGGGAGAGGAGGAGGAGATGAGGGAGAGGAGGAGGAGATGAGGGGAGAGGAGGGGAGGAGATGAGGGGAGAGGAGGAGGAGATGAGGGGAGAGGAGGGAGGAGATGAGGAGAGGAGATGAGGAGATGAGGGGAGAGGAGATGAGGAGATGAGGGAGGGGGAGGGAGGAGATGAGGAGAGGAGGAGGAGATGAGGAGAGGAGGGAGAGATGAGGAAGGGAGGGGAGATGAGGGAAGGAGGAGGAGATGATGGAGAGGAGAAGGAGATGAGGGAGAGGAGGGAGGAGATGATGGAAGGAGGGGGAGATGATGGAGAGGAGGAGAGATGAGGAGAGGAGGAGATGAGGGAAGAGGAGAACACATAAATACGCGTTGAGGAGCTGAAGGTCAGCTGCTAACGACAGAACAGAACACCTCTTCTAGACCTTCTTCTAATGGTGGCGTCACCACCTGCTGTGTGTGTAATGTGTAATAATAATGTGTGTGTGTGTGTGTGTGTAATAATGTAATAATGTGTGTGTGTAATGTGTGTGTGTGTGTGTGTGTGTGTGTGTGTGTGTGTGTGTGTGTGCTAGTGTGTGTGTGTGTGTGTGTGTGTGTGTGTGTGTGTGTGTGTATGTGTGTGTGCTAGTGTGTGTGTGCTAGTGTGTGTGTGTGTGTTTGGGAGTGTCTAGGGTAGCATACATGTTCTGGGTTCCAGTCTCTCCGGTCAACACTAGTTCTGTTCTGACTGCTTCCATTAACATCCTGTCTTCTATCACTATCTACTCAGACCTCTAGCTATCCCTCATCCTCCATCTCTGCCATCCATCCATCCATCCATCCATCCAGCCCTCCCTCTCTCTCTCTCTCTCTCTCTCT
>NW_026283091.1:0-27646 GCF_023373465.1 Oncorhynchus keta | reverse complement strand
TATATAGCCTCCACATTGACTCTGTACCGGTACCCCTGTATATAGCCTCCACATTGACTCTGTACCGGTACCCCTGTATATAGCCTCCACATTGACTCTGTACCAGTACCCCTGTATATAGCCTCCACATTGACTCTGTACCAGTACCCCTGTATATAGCCTCCACATTGACTCTGTACCGGTACCCTGTATATAGCCTCCACATTGACTCTGTACCAGTACCCCTGTATATAGCCTCCACATTGACTCTGTACCAGTACCCCTGTATATAGCCTCCACATTGACTCTGTACCAGTACTCCCAGTATATAGCCTCCACATTGACTCTGTACCAGTACCCCTGTATATAGCCTCCACATTGACTCTGTACCAGTACCCCTGTATATAGCCTCCACATTGACTCTGTACCAGTACCCCCTGTATATAGCTCTCCACATTGACTCTGTACCAGTACCCCCTGTATATAGCCTCCACATTGACTCTGCACCGGTACCCCCTCTATATAGTCTCCACATTGACTCTGTACCAGTACCCCTGTATATAGCCTCCACATTGACTCTGTACCAGTACCCCTGTATATAGCCTCCACATTGACTCTGTACCAGTACCCCCTGTATATAGCCTCCACGTTGACTCTGTACCAGTACCCCCTGTATATAGCCTCCACATTGACTCTGTACCGGTACCCCCTGTATATAACCTCCACATTGACTCTGTACACAGTAATACCCTGTATATAGCCTCCACATTGACTCTGTACCGGTACCCCTGTATATAGCCTCCACATTGACTCTGTACCGGTACCCCCTGTATATAACCTCCACATTGACTCTGTACGGTACCCCCTGTATATAGCCTCCACATTGACTCTGTACCAGTACTCCTGTATATAGCCTCCACATTGACTCTGTACCAGTACCCCTGTATATAGCCTCCACATTGACTCTGTGCCGGTACCCCCTGTATATAGCCTCCACATTGACTCTGTACCGGTACCCCTGTATATAGCCTCCACATTGACTCTGTACCAGTACCCCCTGTATATAGCCTCCACATTGACTCTGTACCAGTACCCCCTGTATATAGCCTCCACATGTGACTCTGTACCAGTACCCCCTGTATATAGCCTCCACATTGACTCTGTACCAGTACCCCCCTGTATATAGCCTCCACATTGACTCTGTACCAGTACCCCTGTATATAGCCTCCACATTGACTCTGTACCAGTACCCCTGTATATAGCCTCCACATTGACTCTGTACTGGTACCCCCTGTATATAGCCTCCACATTGACTCTGTACCAGTACCCCGCATATAGCCTCCACATTGGAAGCTCTGTACCAGTACCCCCTGACATATAGCCTCCACGACTCTGTACTGGTACCCCCTGTATCTCTTCCACATTGACTCTGTACCAGTACCCCCTGTATATAGCCTCCACATTGATTTCTGTTACTGGTACCCCCTGGCCATATAGCCTCCACATTGACTCTGTACCAGTACCCCCTGTATATAGCCTCCATTGACTCTGTACTGGTACCCCTGGCTAATATAGCCTCCACATTGACTCTGTACCAGTACCCCCTGTATATAGCCTCCACATTGACTCTGTACTGGTACCCCCTGTATATAGCCTCGTTATTCTTATTGTGTCACTTTTTATTTTAGTCTACTTGGTAAATATTTTCTTCTTCTTGAACTGCACTGTTGGTTAAGGGCTTGTCAGTAAAGCATTTCACAGTAAGGTCTACACTGTTGGTTAAGGGCTTGTCAGTCAGCATTTCACTGTAAGGTCTACACTGTTGGTTAAGGGCTTGTCAGTCAGCATTTCACAGTAAGGTCTACACTGTTGGTTAAGGGCTTGTCAGTCAGCATTTCACAGTAAGGTCTACACTGTTGGTTAAGGGCTTGTCAGTAAAGCATTTCACAGTAAGGTCTACACTGTTGGTTACGGGCTTGTCAGTAAAGCATTTCACGGTAAAGTCTACACTTGTTGTATTCGGAGTATGTGACAAATAAAATTAGATGTGTCTCAATGCTTCTTCCAGTCAGTTGT
Organism: Oncorhynchus keta; assembly: GCF_023373465.1. NCBI lineage: Eukaryota > Metazoa > Chordata > Actinopteri > Salmoniformes > Salmonidae > Oncorhynchus > Oncorhynchus keta. The sequence goes on along the minus strand of NW_026283091.1, from coordinate 25,591 downwards.
AAAGTCATAATGCTCTTGGCTTTAACAGTGCTGTGTGTGTGTGTGTGTGATGTGATGATGATGATGATGATGATGTGATGATGTGTGTGTGTGTGTGTGTGTGTGTGTGTGTGTGTGTGTGTGTGTGTGTGTGTGTGATGTGTGTGTGTGTGTGTGTGTGTGTGTGTGTGTGTGTGTGTGTGTGTGTGTGTGTGTGTGTGTGTGTGTGTGTGTGTGTCTACACTACAGAGAAATATATTCCTTATTGAAACTGTTCTACGGTGTACTGCCCATCTCTTTCACTACATAGGTGCCAGGTCCTGGAGGGTTTGTGGGCTGTGTGAGGGACCTGGAGCTGAATGAGGAGAGCATAGACAATCCCTCAACAAGCCTGGGGGTTGTTCCTTGCTTCCAGACCACTCTGCAGCCTGGGGCATACTTCTCCTCCCAGGGAGGACACATGGCTATAGGTACAGTATACCTCCTCTCCTCTCCTCCCAGGGAGGACACATGGCTATAGGTACAGTATACCTCCTCTCCTCTCCTCCCAGGGAGGACACATGACTATAGGTACAGTATACCTCCTCTCTCCTCCCAGGGAGGACACATGGCTATAGGTACAGTATACCTCCTCTTCTCTCCTCCCAGGAGGACACATGGCTATAGGTACAGTATACCTCCTCTCCTCCCAGGAGGACACATGGCTATAGGTACAGTATACCTCCTCTCCCTCCCAGGGAGGACACATGACTATAGGTACAGTATACCTCCTCCTCCTCCCAGGGAGGACACATGGCTATAGGTACAGTATACCTCCTCTCCTCCCAGGGAGGACACATGACTATAGGTACAGTATGCCTCCTCCCTCCCAGGGAGGACACATGGCTATAGGTACAGTATACCTCCTCTCCTCCCAGGAGGACACATGGCTATAGGTACAGTATACCTCCTCTCCCAGGGAGGACACATGGCTATAGGTACAGTATACCTCCTCTCCTCCCAGGGAGGACACATGGCTATAGGTACAGTATACCTCCTCTCCTCTCCTCCCAGGAGGACACATGGCTATAGGTACAGTATACCTCCCAGGAGGACACATGGCTATAGGTACAGTATACCTCCTCTCCTCCCAGGGAGGACACATGGCTATAGGTACAGTATACCTCCTCTCCTCCCTCCTGGGAGGACACATGGCTATAGGTACAGTATACCTCCTCTCCTCTCCTACAGTATACCCTCTCCTCTCCTCCCAGGGAGGACACATGACTATAGGTACAGTATAGTGCCTCTCCTCCCAGGGAGGACACATGGCTATAGGTACAGTATACCTCCTCTCCTCCCAGGGAGGACACATGGCTATAGGTACAGTATACCTCTCTCCTCTCCCAGGGAGGACACATGGCCCAGGGAGGACACATGGCTATAGGTACAGTATACCTCCTCTCCTCTCCCAGGGGAGGACACATGACTATAGGTACAGTATACCTCTCCTCCCAGGGAGTGACTCCCCTCCTCTCCCAGGGAGGACACATGGCTATAGGTACAGTATACCTCCTCTCCCTCCTCCCAGGGAGGACACATGGCTATAGGTACAGTATACCTCCTCTCCTCCCAGGGAGGACACATGGCTATAGGTACAGTATACCTCCTCTCCTCCCAGGGAGGACACATGGCTATAGGTACAGTATACCTCCTCTCCTCCCAGGGAGGACACATGGCTATAGGTACAGTATACCTCCTCCTCCCAGGGAGGACACATGGCTATAGGTACAGTATACCTCCTCTCCTCCCAGGGAGGACACATGGCTATAGGTACAGTATACCTCCTCTCCTCTCCTCCCAGGGAGGACACATGGCCTATAGGTACAGTATACCTCCTCTCCTCCCAGGGAGGACACATGGCTATAGGTACAGTATACCCCTCCTCTCCTCCCAGGGAGGACACATGGCTATAGGTACAGTATACCTCCTCTCCTCCCCTCAGGGAGGACACATGGCTATAGGTACAGTATACCTCCTCTCCTCCCAGGGAGGACACATGGCTATAGGTACAGTATACCTCCTCTCCTCCCAGGGAGGACACATGGCTATAGGTACAGTATACCTCCTCTCCTCCCAGGGAGGACACATGGCTATAGGTACAGTATACATCCTCTCCCCCAGGGGAGGACACATGGCTATAGGTACAGTATACCTCCTCTCCTCAGTCCCTCCTCCCAGGGAGGACACATGACTATAGGTACAGTATACCTCCTCTCCTCTCCTCCCAGGGGAGGACACATGGCTATAGGTACAGTATACCTCCTCTCCTCCCAGGGAGGACACATGGCTATAGGTACAGTATACCTCCTCTCCTCCCAGGGAGGACACATGGCTATAGGTACAGTATACCTCCTCTCCTCCCAGGGAGGACACATGGCTATAGGTACAGTATACCTCCTCTCCTCTCCTCCCAGGGAGGACACATGGCTATAGGTACAGTATACCTCCTCTCCTCCCAGGGGAGGACACATGGCTATAGGTACAGTATACATCCTCTCCTCCCAGGGAGGACACATGGCTATAGGTACAGTATACCTCCTCCTCTCCTCCCAGGGAGGACACATGGCTATAGGTACAGTATACCTCCTCTCCTCCCAGGGAGGACACATGGCTATAGGTACAGTATACCTCCTCTCCTCCCAGGAGGACACATGGCTATAGGTACAGTATACCTCCTCTCCTCCCAGGGAGGACACATGGCTATAGGTACAGTATACATCCTCTCCTCCCAGGGAGGACACATGGCTATAGGTACAGTATACCTCCTCTCCTCCCAGGGAGGACACATGGCTATAGGTACAGTATACCTCCTCTCCTCTCCTCCCAGGGAGGACACATGGCTATAGGTACAGTATACCTCCTCTCCTCTCCTCCCAGGGAGGACACATGGCTATAGGTACAGTATACCTCCTCTCCTCCCAGGGAGGACACATGGCTATAGGTACAGTATACCTCCTCTCCTCCCAGGGAGGACACATGGCTATAGGTACAGTATACCTCCTCTCCTCTCCTCCCAGGGAGGACACATGGCTATAGGTACAGTATACCTCCTCTCCTCCCAGGGAGGACACATGGCTATAGGTACAGTATACCTCCTCTCCTCCCAGGGAGGACACATGGCTATAGGTACAGTATACCTCCTCTCCTCTCCTCCCAGGGAGGACACATGGCTATAGGTACAGTATACCTCCTCTCCTCCCAGGGAGGACACATGGCCAGTATACCTCCTCTCCCAGGGAGGACACATGGCTATAGGTACAGTATACCTCCTCCTCTCCTCCCAGGGAGGACACATGGCTATAGGTACAGTATACCTCCTCTCCTCCCAGGGAGGACACATGGCTATAGGTACAGTATACCTCCTCTCCTCCCAGGGAGGACACATGGCTATAGGTACAGTATACCTCCTCTCCTCTCCTCCCAGGGAGGACACATGGCTATAGGTACAGTATACCTCCTCTCTCCCAGGAGGACACATGGCTATAGGTACAGTATACCTCCTCTCCCTCCCAGGGAGGACACATGGCTATAGGTACAGTATACCTCCTCTCCTCCCAGGGAGGACACATGGCTATAGGTACAGTATACCTCCTCTCCTCCCAGGGAGGACACATGGCTATAGGTACAGTATACCTCCTCTCCTCTCTCCCAGGGAGGACACATGGCTATAGGTACAGTATACCTCCTCTCCTCCCAGGGAGGACACATGGCTATAGGTACAGTATACATCCTCTCCTCCCAGGGAGGACACATGGCTATAGGTACAGTATACCTCCTCTCTCTCCTCCCAGGGAGGACACATGGCTATAGGTACAGTATACCTCCTCTCCTCCCAGGAGGACACATGGCTATAGGTACAGTATACCTCCTCTCCTCCCAGGGAGGACACATGGCTATAGGTACAGTATACCTCCTCTCCTCCCAGGGAGGACACATGGCTATAGGTACAGTATACCTCCTCCCTCCCAGGGAGGACACATGGCTATAGGTACAGTATACATCCTCTCCTCCCAGGGAGGACACATGGCTATAGGTACAGTATACCTCCTCTCCTCCCAGGGAGGACACATGGCTATAGGTACAGTATACCTCCCTCTCCTCTCCTCCCAGGGAGGACACATGGCTATAGGTACAGTATACCTCCTCTCCTCCCAGGGAGGACACATGGCTATAGGTACAGTATACCTCCTCTCCTCCCAGGGAGGACACATGGCTATAGGTACAGTATACCTCCTCTCCTCTCCTCCCAGGGAGGACACATGGCTATAGGTACAGTATACCTCCTCTCCTCCCAGGGAGGACACATGGCTATAGGTACAGTATACCTCCTCTCCTCCCAGGGAGGACACATGGCTATAGGTACAGTATACATCCTCTCCTCCCAGGGAGGACACATGGCTATAGGTACAGTATACCTCCTCTCCTCTCCTCTCCTCCCAGGGAGGACACATGGCTATAGGTACATTTACATTTACATTTAAGTCATTTAGCAGACGCTCTTATCCAGAGCGACTTACAAATTGGACAGTATACCTCCTCTCCTCCCAGGGAGGACACATGGCTATAGGTACAGTATACATCCTCTCCTCCCAGGGAGGACACATGGCTATAGGTACAGTATACCTCCTCTCCTCTCCTCCCAGGGAGGACACATGACTATAGGTACAGTATACCTCCTCTCCTCTCCTCCCAGGGAGGACACATGGCTATAGGTACAGTATACCTCCTCTCCTCCCAGGGAGGACACATGACTATAGGTACAGTATACCTCCTCTCCTCCCAGGGAGGACACATGGCTATAGGTACAGTATACCTCCTCTCCTCCCAGGGAGGACACATGACTATAGGTACAGTATACCTCCTCTCCTCCCAGGGAGGACACATGGCTATAGGTACAGTATACCTCCTCTCCTCCCAGGGAGGACACATGGCTATAGGTACAGTATACCTCCTCTCCTCCCAGGGAGGACACATGACTATAGGTACAGTATACCTCCTCTCCTCTCCTCCCAGGGAGGACACATGACTATAGGTACAGTATACCTCCTCTCCTCTCCTCCCAGGGAGGACACATGACTATAGGTACAGTATACCTCCTCTCCTCCCAGGGAGGACACATGGCTATAGGTACAGTATACCTCCTCTCCTCCCAGGGAGGACACATGACTATAGGTACAGTATACCTCCTCTCCTCCCAGGGAGGACACATGGCTATAGGTACAGTATACCTCCTCTCCTCCCAGGGAGGACACATGGCTATAGGTACAGTATACATCCTCTCCTCCCAGGGAGGACACATGGCTATAGGTACAGTATACCTCCTCTCCTCTCCTCCCAGGGAGGACACATGGCTATAGGTACAGTATACCTCCTCTCCTCCCAGGGAGGACACATGGCTATAGGTACAGTATACCTCCTCTCCTCCCAGGGAGGACACATGGCTATAGGTACAGTATACCTCCTCTCCTCCCAGGGAGGACACATGGCTATAGGTACAGTATACCTCCTCTCCTCTCCTCCCAGGGAGGACACATGGCTATAGATACAGTATACCTCCTCTCCTCCCAGGGAGGACACATGGCTATAGGTACAGTATACCTCCTCTCCTCCCAGGGAGGACACATGGCTATAGGTACAGTATACCTCCTCTCCTCCCAGGGAGGACACATGACTATAGGTACAGTATACCTCCTCTCCTCCCAGGGAGGACACATGGCTAGAGGTACAGTATACCTCCTCTCCTCTCCTCCCAGGGAGGACACATGGCTATAGGTACAGTATACCTCCTCTTCTCTCCTCCCAGGGAGGACACATGGCTATAGGTACAGTATACCTCCTCTCCTCCCAGGGAGGACACATGACTATAGGTACAGTATACCTCCTCTCCTCCCAGGGAGGACACATGGCTATAGGTACAGTATACCTCCTCTCCTCCCAGGGAGGACACATGACTATAGGTACAGTATACCTCCTCTCCTCCCAGGGAGGACACATGACTATAGGTACAGTATACCTCCTCTCCTCCCAGGGAGGACACATGACTATAGGTACAGTATACCTCCTCTCCTCCCAGGGAGGACACATGACTATAGGTACAGTATACCTCCTCTCCTCCCAGGGAGGACACATGGCTATAGGTACAGTATACCTCCTCTCCTCCCAGGCAGGACACATGACTATAGGTACAGTATACCTCCTCTCCTCCCAGGGAGGACACATGACTATAGGTACAGTATACCTCCTCTCCTCCCAGGGAGGACACATGACTATAGGTACAGTATACCTCCTCTCCTCCCAGGGAGGACACATGACTATAGGTACAGTATACCTCCTCTCCTCCCAGGGAGGACACATGGCTATAGGTACAGTATACCTCCTCTCCTCCCAGGGAGGACACATGACTATAGGTACAGTATACCTCCTCTCCTCCCAGGGAGGACACATGACTATAGGTACAGTATACCTCCTCTCCTCCCAGGGAGGACACATGACTATAGGTACAGTATACCTCCTCTCCTCCCAGGGAGGACACATGACTATAGGTACAGTATACCTCCTCTCCTCCCAGGGAGGACACATGGCTATAGGTACAGTATACCTCCTCTCCTCCCAGGGAGGACACATGGCTATAGGTACAGTATACCTCCTCTCCTCCCAGGGAGGACACATGGCTATAGGTACAGTATACCTCCTCTCCTCCCAGGGAGGACACATGACTATAGGTACAGTATACCTCCTCTCCTCCCAGGGAGGACACATGGCTATAGGTACAGTATACCTCCTCTCCTCCCAGGGAGGACACATGGCTATAGGTACAGTATACCTCCTCTCCTCCCAGGCAGGACACATGACTATAGGTACAGTATACCTCCTCTCCTCCCAGGGAGGACACATGACTATAGGTACAGTATACCTCCTCTCCTCCCAGGGAGGACACATGACTATAGGTACAGTATACCTCCTCTCCTCCCAGGGAGGACACATGGCTATAGGTACAGTATACCTCCTCTCCTCCCAGGGAGGACACATGACTATAGGTACAGTATACCTCCTCTCCTCCCAGGGAGGACACATGGCTATAGGTACAGTATACCTCCTCTCCTCCCAGGGAGGACACATGGCTATAGGTACAGTATACCTCCTCTCCTCCCAGGGAGGACACATGACTATAGGTACAGTATACCTCCTCTCCTCCCAGGGAGGACACATGGCTATAGGTACAGTATACCTCCTCTCCTCCCAGGGAGGACACATGGCTATAGGTACAGTATACCTCCTCTCCTCCCAGGAGGACACATGGCTATAGGTACAGTATACCTCCTCTCCTCCCAGGGAGGACACATGGCTATAGGTACAGTATACCTCCTCTCCTCCCAGGGAGGACACATGGCTATAGGTACAGTATACCTCCTCTCCTCCCAGGGAGGACACATGGCTATAGGTACAGTATACCTCCTCTCCTCCCAGGGAGGACACATGGCTATAGGTACAGTATACCTCCTCTCCTCCCAGGGAGGACACATGGCTATAGGTACAGTATACCTCCTCTCCTCCCAGGGAGGACACATGGCTATAGGTACAGTATACCTCCTCTCCTCCCAGGGAGGACACATGGCTATAGGTACAGTATACCTCCTCTCCTCCCAGGGAGGACACATGGCTATAGGTACAGTATACCTCCTCTCCTCCCAGGGAGGACACATGGCTATAGGTACAGTATACCTCCTCTCCTCCCAGGGAGGACACATGGCTATAGGTACAGTATACCTCCTCTCCTCCCAGGGAGGACACATGGCTATAGGTACAGTATACCTCCTATCCTCTCTCTCTCCTCTTCTATAAAATGATTTGGTTGCAATTTAAAATGTTTGTCAAAGAGGCCAAGGATTTGGAAAAGGATCTAGGAGAGACTATTATGAGACTATTGGAGAGACATTCTCTGGGATTATGAGACAGGGCAGAGCACAACAAAAGAAATATGACCCATAAAATCTGAAACACACTGACTAATCTCTCCATGTCTCTGTGTCTAGATGAAGGCCTGGTGTTAGGGCGGGACCTAGAGGTCCAGCTGGAGGTACGGCTGGTGTCTGACTCTGGTCTCCTGCTGCATGCTGGGTCTGGACAACAGCTCAGTCTCTACCTCAACCAGGGAGAGGTACGATTAACTAAGTGTTCTGTTGTTTTAGGAGACAGTTTTCTTCTGTTTCAGACAGAGTCATATGTACAATGAAAGAGTGTGTATAATGACTGTATAATGTGGTGTCCTCTACAGGTGACAGTCACAGTGAACAGTGGTCGCGGAAAACTCTTCTCCACCTCTTTCACACCAGAGGAATCCCTGTGTGACGGACGCTGGCACAGTATCACAGGTGAGTTCTAGCTTAGTTACCGATACAGGTGAATTCTAGCTTAGTTACCGATACAGGTGAATTCTAGCTTAGTTACCGATACAGGTGAGTTCTAGCTTAGTTACCGATACAGGTGAGTTCTAGCTTAGTTACTGATACAGGTGAATTCTAGCTTAGTTACCGATACAGGTGAGTTCTAGCTTAGTTACCGATACAGGTGAGTTCTAGCTTAGTTACCGATACAGGTGAATTCTAGCTTAGTTACCGATACAGGTGAGTTCTAGCTTAGTTACCGATACAGGTGAGTTCTAGCTTAGTTACCGATACAGGTGAATTCTAGCTTAGTTACCGATACAGGTGAGTTCTAGCTTAGTTACCGATACAGGTGAGTTCTAGCTTAGTTACCGATACAGGTGAATTCTAGCTTAGTTACCGATACAGGTGAATTCTAGCTTAGTTACCGATACAGGTGAATTCTAGCTTAGTTCCAGATACAGGTGAGTTCTAGCTTAGTTCCAGATACAGGTGAGTTCTAGCTGAGTTACAGATACAGGTGAGTTCTAGCTTAGTTCCAGATACAGGTGAGTTCTAGCTTAGTTCCAGATACAGGTGAGTTCTAGCTTAGTTCCAGATACAGGTGAGTTCTAGCTTAGTTCCAGATACAGGTGAGTTCTAGCTTAGTTCCAGATACAGGTGAGTTCTAGCTTAGTTCCAGATACAGGTGAGTTCTAGCTTAGTTCCAGATACAGGTGAGTTCTAGCTGAGTTACAGATACAGGTGAGTTCTAGCTTAGTTCCAGATACAGGTGAGTTCTAGCTGAGTTACAGATACAGGTGAGTTCTAGCTTAGTTCCAGATACAGGTGAGTTCTAGCTTAGTTCCAGATACAGGTGAGTTCTAGCTGAGTTACAGATACAGGTGAGTTCTAGCTTAGTTCCAGATACAGGTGAGTTCTAGCTTAGTTCCAGATACAGGTGAGTTCTAGCTTAGTTCCAGATACAGGTGAGTTCTAGCTTAGTTCCAGATACAGGTGAGTTCTAGCTTAGTTCCAGATACAGGTGAGTTCTAGCTGAGTTACAGATACAGGTGAGTTCTAGCTTAGTTCCAGATACAGGTGAGTTCTAGCTGAGTTACAGATACAGGTGAGTTCTAGCTTAGTTCCAGATACAGGTGAGTTCTAGCTTAGTTCCAGATACAGGTGAGTTCTAGCTGAGTTACAGATACAGGTGAGTTCTAGCTTAGTTCCAGATACAGGTGAGTTCTAGCTGAGTTACAGATACAGGTGAGTTCTAGCTGAGTTACAGATACAGGTGAGTTCTAGCTTAGTTCCAGATACAGGTGAATTCTAGCTGAGTTACAGATACAGGTGAGTTCTAGCTGAGTTACAGATACAGGTGAGTTCTAGCTGAGTTACAGATACAGGTGAATTCTAGCTGAGTTACAGATACAGGTGAGTTCTAGCTGAGTTACAGATACAGGTGAGTTGTAGCTGAGTTACAGATACAGGTGAGTTCTAGCTGAGTTACAGATACAGGTGAATTCTAGCTGAGTTACAGATACAGGTGAGTTCTAGCTGAGTTACAGATACAGGTGAGTTGTAGCTGAGTTACAGATACAGGTGAGTTCTAGCTGAGTTACAGATACAGGTGAGTTCTAGCTGAGTTACAGATACAGGTGAATTCTAGCTGAGTTACAGATACAGGTGAGTTCTAGCTGAGTTCCAGATACAGGTGAATTCTAGCTGAGTTACAGATACAGGTGAGTTGTAGCTTACAGATACAGGTGAGTTGTGGCTTACAGATACAGGTGAGTTCTAGCTGAGTTACAGATACAGGTGAGTTGTAGCTTACAGATACAGGTGAGTTGTGGCTTACAGATACAGGTGAGTTCTAGCTGAGTTACAGATACAGGTGAGTTCTAGCTGAGTTACAGATACAGGTGAGTTCTAGCTGAGTTACAGATACAGGTGAGTTCTAGCTGAGTTACAGATACAGGTGAGTTCTAGCTGAGTTACAGATACAGGTGAGTTGTAGCTGAGTTACAGATACAGGTGAGTTCTAGCTGAGTTACAGATACAGGTGAGTTCTAGCTGAGTTACAGATACAGGTGAATTCTAGCTGAGTTACAGATACAGGTGAGTTCTAGCTGAGTTACAGATACAGGTGAGTTGTAGCTGAGTTACAGATACAGGTGAGTTCTAGCTGAGTTACAGATACAGGTGAATTCTAGCTGAGTTACAGATACAGGTGAGTTCTAGCTGAGTTCCAGATACAGGTGAATTCTAGCTGAGTTACAGATACAGGTGAATTCTAGCTGAGTTACAGATACAGGTGAGTTGTAGCTTACAGATACAGGTGAGTTGTGGCTTAGTTACAGATACAGGTGAGTTGTAGCTTACAGATACAGGTGAGTTGTGGCTTACAGATACAGATACAGGTGAGTTGTGGCTTACAGATACAGATACAGGTGAGTTGTGGCTTACAGATACAGGTGAGTTGTGGCTTACAGATACAGATACAGGTGAGTTGTAGCTTACAGATACAGGTGAGTTGTGGCTTAGTTACAGATACAGGTGAGTTGTAGCTTACAGATACAGGTGAGTTGTAGCTTAGTTACAGATACAGGTGAGTTGTAGCTTAGTTACAGATACAGGTGAGTTGTAGCTTAGTTACAGATACAGGTGAGTTGTAGCTTAGTTACAGATACAGGTGAGTTGTAGCGTAGTTACAGATACAGGTGAGTGGTAGCTTAGTTACAGATACAGGTGAGTTGTAGCTTAGTTACAGATACAGGTGAGTGGTAGCTTAGTTACAGATACAGGTGAGTGGTAGCTTAGTTACAGGTGAGTTGTAGCTTATTTACAGATACAGGTGAGTGGTAGCTTAGTTACAGATACAGGTGAGTGGTAGCTTAGTTACAGGTGAGTTGTAGCTGAGTTACAGATACAGGTGAGTTGTAGCTTAGTTACAGATACAGGTGAGTTGTAGCTTAGTTACAGATACAGGTGAGTTGTAGCTTACAGATACAGGTGAGTTGTAGCTTAGTTACAGATACAGGTGAGTGGTAGCTTAGTTACAGATACAGGTGAGTGGTAGCTTAGTTACAGGTGAGTTGTAGCTTACAGATACAGGTGAGTTGTAGCTGAGTTAAGAAATACAGGTGAGTTGTAGCTTAGTTTCAGATACAGGTGAGTTCTAGCTTAGTTCCAGATACAGGTGAGTTCTAGCTTAGTTCCAGATACAGGTGAATTCTAGCTGAGTTACAGATACAGGTGAGGTGTAGCTGAGTTACAGATACATTTGAGTTGTAGCTTACAGATACAGGTGAGTTGTAGCTCACAGATACAGGTGAGTTGTAGCTTACAGATACAGGTGAGTTGTGGCTTACAGATACAGGTGAGTTGTAGCTTAGTTACAGATACAGGTGAGTTGTAGCTTAGTTACAGATACAGGTGAGTGGTAGCTTAGTTACAGATACAGGTGAGTGGTAGCTTAGTTACAGGTGAGTTGTAGCTTACAGAGATACAGGTGAGTTGTAGCTTACAGATACAGGTGAGTTGTAGCTTACAGATACAGGTGAGTTGTAGCTTAGTTACAGATACAGGTGAGTTGTAGCTTAGTTACAGATACAGGTGAGTGGTAGCTTAGTTACAGATACAGGTGAGTTGTAGCTTAGTTACAGATACAGGTGAGTGGTAGCTTAGTTACAGATACAGGTGAGTGGTAGCTTAGTTACAGGTGAGTTGTAGCTTACAGATACAGGTGAGTTGTAGCTTACAGATACAGGTGAGTTGTAGCTTAGTTACAGATACAGGTGAGTTGTAGCTTAGTTACAGATACAGATGAGTTGTAGCTTAGTTACAGATACAGGTGAGTTGTAGCTTAGTTACAGATACAGGTGAGTTGTAGCTTAGTTACAGATACAGGTGAGTTGTGGCTTAGTTACAGATACAGGTGAGTGGTAGCTTAGTTACAGGTGAGTTGTAGCTTACAGATACAGGTGAGTTGTAGCTTACAGATACAGGTGAGTTGTGGCTTAGTTACAGATACAGGTGAGTTGTGGCATACAGATACAGGTGAGTTGTGGCTTACAGATACAGATACAAGGTGTAGCCTGTTTAGTGCTCACACACTTTGGTCTTTATCGTCAAGGAATGAATTGTATCTCTTCCCTTAGCACTATCGTTTCGTCACAATATTACACTGAACAAAAATATAAACGCAACATGTAAAGTGTTGGTCCCACGTTTTCATGAGCTGAAATAAAAGATCCAAGAAATGTTCCATACGCACAAAAAGCTAATTTCTTTCAAATGTTGTGCACAAATTTGTTTACATCTCTATTGGTGAGCATTTCTTCTTTGCCAATATAATCCATCCACCTAACAGGTGTGGGCATATCTAGAAGCTGATTAAAAAACATGGTCATTACACAGGTGCACCTTGTGCTGGGGACAATAAAAGGCCACTCTAAAATGTGCAGTTTTGTCACGCAGATATCTCAAGTTTTGAGGGAGCGTGCAACTGGCATGCTGACAATGTTGCCATAGAATTTAACGTTAATTTCTCTACCATAAGCCGCCTCCAACATCGTTTTAGAGAATTTGGCAGTACATCCAACCGGACTAACACCTGTACGGTTTGCTGATGTCAACGTTGTGAACAGAGGGCCCCATGCTGGTTATGGTATGTGCAGGCATAAACTACAGACAACGAACACAATTGCATTTTATCGATGGCAATTTGAATGCACAGAGATACCGTGAAGAGATCCTGAGGCCCATTATCGTACCATTCATCCCCCGCCATCACCTCATGTTTCAACATGATAATATACAGCCCCATGTCACATGGATCTGGACACAATTACTGGAAGCTGAAAATGTCCCAGTTCTTCCATGGTCTGCATGCTCACCAGACATGTGACCCATTGAGCATGTTTGGGATGCTCTGGATAGTCCTGTACAACAGCGTGTTCCAGTTCCTGCCAATATTCCGCAACTTCTCACAGCCATTGAAGAGGAGTGGGACAACATTCCACAGGCCACAATCAACAGATACAATTCATTCCTTGACGATAAAGACCAAAGTGTGTGAGCACTAAACAGGCTACACCTTGTATCTGTATCTGTAAGCCACAACTCACCTGTATCTGTAACTAAGCCACCAAATCACCTGTATCTGTAAGCCACAACTCACCTGTATCTGTAAGCCACAACTCACCTGTATCTGTAACTTTTAATATCTGTGACCAACAGCACATCTGTATTCCCAGTCATGTGAAATCCATAGATTAGGACCTAATTGATTTACTTTAATTGACTGATTCCCTTATATGAACTGTGACTCAGTAAAATCTTTGAAACTGTTACATGTTGCATTTTTACATTTTTTTGTTCAGTCTAGATTTGCACTGGGAAAGCATTATAGCATAATCTATGTTACTAAACTTGGGATCAATACATTTTATTCAATTCAAAACAGTCTTCTACTAATGTTGTTGCCATTGGCTGTTCGCCCCATAGTCATGAAGAAGAGCAACGTGCTGCAGCTCCATGTGGATGCAGCCAGTGAACACAGTGTGGGGCCCAAGAAGGGCCGATCCTCAGGGGCCAAGGAGACTGTGTACCTGGGAGGAGTACCAGGTGAGCACATCTCCCTTTCTCCATCAAAACCTCCTTCTGTTGAACCCTACCTTTCCTGACCTCTGAACTCTGTCACAAACACTGGAGCTAATCGGATATTAATTCCAGACACATATTCAGAAGTAATTTTGTGATTTAAAAAAAAATATATATATTAGCTGTCAGGGGGTAATCACAAAACTATTCAGTGATTTTCATAATTTGCTAGACAGAGTATTTTACAGTGTGAATGGTGAAGGAATGACTAATGTACAACCTCAAACATTAGAATGTTTTAAAATAATTTATTTAAAAAAAAATAGCTTTCGGCACACAGACAACGTCTAAACCTTCCGTCTCGAACATAAAGAACTAAAACTATCTTTCTGCATTTCAACTTGTATTCTCCTCTCCTCTAGATGGCGATGATGTGCCGGGCCTCCCCGCTGCCCTGCCTTCCTTCCATGGTTGTGTTCGGAGAGCAGTCCTGAACCAGCGACCAGCCGTGCTGTCTAAACCCCTGTTAGTACACGGAGCTGTGGGCACACAGGGCTGTCCAGCCATGTAGACCTCTTTTGGCCTTGTTCCCCCTGGTTTAGCCCTGTTACACCCGGTTTAGCCCTGTTACACCTGGTTTAACCCTGTTACCCCTGGTTTAGCCCTATTCCCCCTGGTTTAGCCCTATTCCCCCTGGTTCAGCCCTGTTCCCCCTGGTTTAGCCCTGTTCCCCCTGGTTTAGCCCTGTTACCCCTGGTTTAGCCCTGTTACACCCGGTTTAGCCCTGTTCCCCCTGGTTTAGCCCTGTTACCCCCGGTTTAGCCCTGTTACACCCGGTTTTGCCCTGTTACACCCGGTTTTGCCCTGTTACACCCGGTTTAGCCCTGTTACACCTGGTTTAACCCTGTTACCCCTGGTTTAGCCCTATTCCCCCTGGTTCAGCCCTGTTCCCCCTGGTTTAGCCCTGTTCCCCCTGGTTTAGCCCTGTTCCCCCTGGTTTAGCCCTGTTCCCCCTGGTTTAGCCCTGTTACACCCGGTATGGCCTGTTGCCCCTGGTTTAGCCCTGTTCCCCCTGGTTTAGCCCTGTTCCCCCTGGTTTAGCCCTGTTACACCCGGTATGGCCTATACCCCCTGGTTTAGCCCTGTTACACCCGGTTTAGCCCTGTTCCCCATGGTTCAGCCCTGTTCACCCGGCTCATGCAGGGCCAAACCCAATACGACAACGTTACAGAACGTTGTTACATTTCTGTCTGCCAACTTTGTATCTGCAACAATACACCCGTGGGCCACGTTCATTAGGAAAAACGTTATGGAGCAAATAGAAATGTAATGAATAGAGCTGATGATGTGATTCTGTATTGTACATGTCCGAGGTATGTGTGTTCTATGTCATGTACACTACATAGCCAAAAGTATGTGAACACCCATTTAATTTAGTGGATTCAGCTATTTCAGCACACACCCGTTGCTGACAAGGGGAATAACTTTTCGGCCCTGCTAGAGCTGCCCCCGGTTAGCTGTAAGTGCTGTTATTGTGAAGGGGAAACGTCTAGGAGCAACAATGTCTCGGCCGCAAAGTGGTAGGCCACACAAGCTCACAGAACGGGACAGCAGAGTGCTGAAGCGCGTAGGGCGTAAAAATCGTCTGTCCTCGGTTGTAACACTCACTACCGAGTTCTAAACTGCCTCTGGAAGCAACGTCAACACAATAACTGTTTGTTGGGAGCTTCATGAAATGGGTTTCTATGACCGAGCCCCAGCACACAAGCTTAAGATCACTGTGTGCAATGCCAAGCATGGCTGGAGTGGTGTAAAACTCAACACCATTGTCTCTGGAACAGTGGAAACGCTAAGGGGCTCGGCCAGTGAAGGGAAATAGTTCCAGTGAAGGGAAATCTTAACCCTATTGTATACAATTCAATTCTAGACGATTCTGTGCTTCCCACTTTGTGGCAACAGTTTGGTGAAGGCCCTTTCCTGTTTCAGCGTGACAATTCCCCCGTGAGGTCCATATAGAAATGGTTTGTTGAGATCGGTGTTGAAGAACTTAACTGGCCTGCACAGAGCCCTGACCTCAACCCAAATCGAACACCTTTGGGAGCCAGGCCTAATCACCCAACATCAGTGCCTGACCTTACTAATGCTCTTGTGGCTGAATGGAAGCAAATCCCCGCAGCAATGTTCCAGGTGAGCAGGTGTCCACATACTTTTGGCAATGCAGTGTGTATTTTTACCTGAACGTTCCACAACATTGTTTCCAACTGTTTCAAAGGATCAATATAAACACACACGATGTCCGATCACTGGAGGTGGGTTATATACAGTAGTTAATTTAAATATATTTATTTTTAATCTTACAAAAATGTATTATAAAAAAAAAACTTGTTTTCGATTTTTTTGTTATGGGGTACTGTATGTAGATTTAGCCCTGAGGAAAACATTTAATTTAATCCATTTTAGAATTAACGTAAAATAAAATGTGGAACGTTAAACGAAATGTGTGTTACAAAAAGAAAAGGGAAGGGGTCTGTCTGTATACTTTCTGAATACACTGTATGTCGCTTTCAAGGAAGACCGTTCCAACTACTGTTAGAAGAACAAAAAACATGTTTAATCATTGTTTTTCTGTTTTAGATACATTCACCTTTGACCCTCCCTCCCTCTCGCCCTCCCTCTCGCCCTCCCTCTCGCCCTCCCTCTCTCCCTCCCTCTCTCTCTCCCTCCCTCCCTCTCTCCCTCGCTCCCTCCCTCCCTCCATAACCTGTCACAGAGTAAAAACAGATGTCTGTCTGTGAAACCGGCTCTCGGTAATACTGTGAACCACCCCTTAAATAAATAATCTCTCACAGTTATTAGCATTTGGCACATCACAACGATCCACACCATTGTGTACTGTCTTCTGTAGATTAATTACACATTTGGTATAATGGGAAATGTATGGATTATATCAAAAGAGAGAGAGGAGTTTAAAATGTCAAGCAATTACTGTTTGTGTATATTATCTCACTCAGATAACAAGCTGAACCCCTAATCAGTATAGCTGTTGTAAATGTATTCTTTTTAAATAAAGCTTTTTCAATACAAAATGGACAAGGGGTCACTTTGTTTTCTTTTAGCCATCAATTGTGTATTGCTTTTCAATTCGTGGTCCTTCTGTAGCTCAGTTGGTAGAGCATGGCGCTTGTAACGCCAGGGTAGTGGGTTCGATTCCGGGACCACCCATACGTAGAATGTATGCACACATGACTGTAAGTCGCTTTGGATAAAAGCGTCAGCTAAATGGCATATATTATTATTATTATTATATAAGAAACTATTTGTTATTTTCATTTTCATTGACTTCTTTATCTAGAAGTCAATGCATTGAATACAGATGCTATTCAAAGTGATTGATTCATTTGGCAGCTTCTTTTTTTTAAATTAATAAGATGCATTAGAGAAATGCAGAACATTTTGTTCAGTTACCGCTCCCTCCAGACTAGCGGTTGTGTGGTGCTGTACTGCAGTAACAAAGAGACGTGTCAGACACATGAGATCTTCTAATCCAGTGTCACGCTGGTATAAAGGATTTTGGAGACAGGCGCAGGAATACACAATCTTTTTTGTTGTTGTTTATACACCAAAAACAAACACGTATACAAAAACACTCGGCTGTACCCAAACAGAAATTGAGCTCAGGTGCATCCTGTTTCCATTGATCATCCTTTAAATATTTCTACAACTTGATTGGAGTCCACCTGTGGTAAATTCAATTGAATGGACATGATTTGAAGAGGCACACACCTGTCTATATAAGGTCCAACAGTTCACAGTACATGTCAAAAACCAAGCCATGTGGTTGAAGGAATTGTCCGTAGAGCTCCGAGACAGGGTTATGTCGAGGTACAGATCTGGGGAGTTACCATCGAGTTATTGGTCACCTCCCTGACCAAGGCCCTTCACCCGGATTGCTCAATTTGGCCGGGCAGCCAGCTTTATGAAGTGTCTTGGTGGCTCCAAACTTCTACCATTTAAGAATGATGGAGGCTACTGTGTTCTTGGGGACCTTCAATGCTACAGACGTTTTTTGGTACCCTTCCCCAGATTTTTGCAAAAAAAAACAATCCTATTTTGACAGTAATATGTCTGAGACGCAAAGAAAATCCAAGGAGAGGGGGTACAAAAAATGGTCAGATCAATGCTGACATTGACAAAATTCAAAACAAATCGAGACATGATCTCTTTCTGTCTCGCAAAAAGAAGCATTATTGCGTTCAAACTACTCGCTATTCAAAGTTCTGAACAAATTAAGGGAATCGTTCACAAACATTGGCACGTTCTAAGATCCGATGGCCGTATCGGTAATGTGTTTTCGGACCCTCCCTTGGTTTTATTCTGGCGGGGCAGAAATCTAAGAGATCAATTGGTAAACTCTGATTTACCACCCCAAAATATCCCCGTACAACGTCTATTTGCGCCTCTACTGGATGGAAACGACAAGTGTAACGGCTGTGCTCAATGCAATGGCGCCTATAAATGTAGATCGTTCAAACAGGGAAACAGATCTTAATCCAAGGTGTTATCACGTGCTCCACTAAGGCAGTTATTTATCTTAGAACTTGTCCTTGTGGTAAAAATGTGGTAAAACAAAGCGCGAATTAAAAGTACGAATCTCGGAGCATCTTAGTTAGCACCATTAGGTGCAAAAACCCGATATACCCAGCGGCTCACTTTTTGGAAGCGAACCACTCGATTCGTCCCTACGTTATATCGGAATCGAGACGTGTCACCCTCCGTAGGAGAAGGTGGTGACCGACAATTTATTGTTAAAACGAGAGGATCCCTGGATCTTTAATTTAAAGACCATTTCTCCCCGTCGGTCTTAACCCTAGACTTTGATCTGAAGCCATTCTTGTGTTTTTTGTTACTCGTAAATGTCTGCATCTGAGCTCCCAGCGTGTACCGCACTCCTTTTCTTTTTCGAGAAGGAGGGCACGAAGATGAGGAGGAACGGAGGTCAACTTTAATAGCTTGCTACTACTATAATATTTAATAAAACAATTTGTTTCTTGCCCATTAAATATTTATCAGAGTTATTGACCTAACCGTGATACGAGTAATTTACATGGTGCTGAAACTCGAAGTAGCAGCTGCGGCACAATCAGTGGGACATGGACAGCTCATGGTGCTGAAAGTAGGCAAATTCGAGTAGGCATAGTCTAATTAATTTGAACCGTATTCATTTGAATTAGACTTTACTAACAAGAGGGCTTTGTGTTGGAGCCTATTTCTTCCTGTTTTAGAAGTTAGGTAGGCCTACCTGTTTGACAGATGAAAACAAAGTCTATATATCCATACATGAGGTCACCAATCTCATATTTATGTTAATTGATTAATGAGTCACTTTAAGACCGCAGGACATTAGTATTTTTTTAAATGTTGTTGCTCTTATGCATTCATATGTTGTATGCTAGTGGATTTCAGTTTGTATTGCTATATGAGTGTAATAAAAACAATCTTAACTTCAAAAATTACACGTTTAAACATGAAGGATTTGGTAAATAAAATAACTGCTCAAACATTGTCAGGAGGTTAGACCCATCGATACATTGTTCCAAAATCTAAATCTAATCCGAAGACATGTCCAAGACTTGTAATAATTGACTTCTAGTGAGTAGAAATGTAGAAGGGTATGCCAGGAATGTTCTAGAAAGGTTTTGGAAGAAACCTCTTGTACATGGGTTTAGGGAAAGAGGGAACCCCCCCTCCCCCCTCCCCTAATGTTTTCGTGATTACGTCACTCGGAACGGATTCCCTCGTACCGCCTACTTTTTAACATCAGGGTGCGCGCACGTCAGTTTGCGACAAACCATCGAGAGCAAGACGTCGGAGGGATTGGCTATAGCTTTATACTACTAGAATGGCCTGGAACCTTCTTTAAAGATATTATTGTCATCCATTTTGGTCAGGGAGTTGGTCAACCATGACATGCCAGTCCTGTGATAAGATATTGTGTAAAATAATTAATTTGAAGAAGGTACCTGCACTGTATGTTTGTTAGCTAGCCAGACAGCTTTAGGGGAATGATACATGTTTCAAATTAACTGCCAATACTCCAAACAATGCATTCAGTCCACAGCCATACACCAGCTGAAATCATTTGATGACAGGACTTCTACAAGTTGTTAATACAACAAGTTCTTAATATATATTGTATCATAATAAAAGGGTAGCCTAGTGGTTAGAGCGTTGGACTAGTAACCGGAAGGTTGTGAGTTCAAATCCCCAAACTGACAAGGTACAAATCTGTTGTTCTGCCCCTGAACAGGCAGTTAACCCACTGTTCCCAGGCTGTCATTGAAAATAAGAATTTGTTCTTAACTGACTTGCCTGGTTAAATAAAGGTTAAATTAAAAAAATAATATCACTCACAGCTTTCCATGAAAATGTATGGTCTGTTTATATATACTTTAGGATATTTATTCTGAAAGTTGGGATAAAACCCTGTATAAACTATATTTATTACAATATATATGACAATATTTTAGGTTGACAATTCTGTTACGCAATATATCACATCCCTTACTTTTACTTTCCTGCATAAGTAAAAATCTGGATTAGGCCTCTACTTTTACATGCCAGTCATTCCAATTAGGCTGGTTTGGATTTCTCCCTGACCAAGATGGCTGCCATTTTCATCCCAACCCATTCTGGAACGTAGAGAGTTGATAACAAGTATCCCTTCTAGTTATTTTATAGATCTCTGGTGTTTCTAGTTTAGCTTGCTAGTTTTTGACGACATGTTTTTTTTTTTAATGATTGTCAAAGCCAAACAAACTAGCATGAACTGCTGCTTTGGGATGCAAGTATTATAGTTATAGCAACCTTTTCAATAGCACAAATCGGACATCGGCGGTGCACAAATATACGGTAAGAACTGCATTTGATAGCACATTTCGTATCCCATGGCCATGCTAGTTAACAGTTGGCTATGAATAGTGTCTGAAGGCAGCTAGCATGCTAACTAGAAGCTGCTACATCTAAATAGATGCTGTGTTTGATGCGGTAGCAAGAGATTATCCGCTTTTACCGTCCTCCGATCTTTATTTTCTGAGAGGTTGCTGATAATTTAGTTGGATTTAAAAACCAGGCCACGATGCATTAGCAAACCACCTATTCTATGTTTTTATTGTATTTTTTTTTTTACAGATGACGTTAGCTAGAGAACTAAACATGATTCTATTTGAGGATAGCCACCTAACCAAGGACCCCGGAGAGTTGAACAAATCTGTTTTTTAAGATATTTTTATTAAATCTGACCGGTGACATAGTAAACTAGCTGGTTGTCGTCGATGTTTGTCACATGTCAAATTTATTATTTTACGTATTTTATAGCTAGAACCATGTGACATTTATTGGTTCCAAGGAAACCACAAGCAATGTGTGGCCCAGCGTCGTCCATGTTTGGCCGGGGGGGGCGTCCATTGTAAAACAAGAATTTGTTCTTAACTGACTAGTTAAATAAAGATTACCTGCAGTAACGCCTCTTGAACTGGGATGTAGTGCCTTTGACCTCTGTGCCACTTGGGAGCCCTGTAGCATTTTTATTTTATTTTTTTATTTCACCTTTATTTAACCAGGTAGGCTAGTTGAGAACAAGTTCTCATTTGCAACTGCGACCTGGCCAAGATAAAGCATAGCAGTGTGAACAGACAACACAGAGTTACACATGGAGTAAACAATTTAGCAAGTCAATAACACAGTAGAAAAAATGGGCAGTCTATATACAATGTGTGCAAAAGGCATGAGGAGGTAGGCGAATAATACAATTTTGCAGATTAACACTGGTGATAAATGATCAGATGGGCATGTACAGGTAGAGATATTGGTGTGCAAAGAGCAGAAAAGTAAATAAATAAAAACAGTATAAAAACAGTATGGGAATGAGGTAGGTGAAAAGGGTGAGCTATTTACCAATAGACTATGTACAGCTCAGCGATCGGTTAGCTGCTCGGATAGCTGATGTTTGAAGTTGGTGAGGAGATAAAAGTCTCCAACTTCAGCGATTTTACAATTAGTTCAGTCACAGGCAGCAGAGTACTGGAACGAAGGCGGCTAAATGGTGTTGGCTTTAGGGATGATCAGTGAATACACCTGCTGGAGCGCGTGCTACGGATGGGTGTTGCCATCGTGACCAGTGAACTGAGATAAGGCGGACTTTACCTAGCATGGACTTGTAGATGACCTGGAGCCAGTGGGTCTGGCGACGAATATGTAGTGAGGGCCAGCCGACTAGAGCATACAAGGCGCAGTGGTGGGTGGTATAAGGTGCTTTAGTGACAAAACGGATGGCACTGTGATAGACTGCATCCAGTTTGCTGAGTAGAGTGTTGGAAGCCATTTTGTAGATGACATCGCCCGTCGAGGATCGGTAGGATAGTCAGTTTTACTAGGGTAAGCTTGGCAGCGTGAGTGAAGGAGGCTTTGTTGCGGAATAGAAAGCCGACTCTGGATTTGATTTTGATTGGAGATGTTTGATGTGAGTCTGGAAGGAGAGTTTGCAGTCTAGCCAGACACCTAGGTACTCTAGATGTCCACATATTCAAGGTTGGAACCATCCCAGGGTGGTGATGCTAGTCGGGCATGCGGGTGCAGGCGCGATCGGTTGAAAAGCATGCATTTGGTTTTACTCGCGTTTAGGAGCAGTTGGAGGCCACGGAAGGAGTGCTGTATGGCATTGAAGCTCGTTTGGAGGTTGGATAGCAAAGTGTCAATGACGGGCAGAAAGTATATAGAATGGTGTCGTCTGCGTAGAGGTGGATCAGGGAATCGCCCGCAACAAGAGCAACATCATTGATATATACAGAGAAAAGAGTCGGCCCGAGAATTGAACCTGTGGCACCCCCATAGAGACTGCCAGAGGACGGTATGCCCTCGATTTGACACACTGAACTCTGTCTGCAAGTAATTGGCATGAACCAGGCAAGGCAGTCATCCGAAAAACCGAGGCTGTTGAGTCTGCCGATAAGAATTTGGTGATTGACAGGGTCGAAAGCCTTGGCGAGGTCGATGAAGACGGCTGCACAGTACTGTCTTTTATCGATGTGGTTATGATATCATTTAGTACCTTGAGTGTGGCTGGTGCACCCGTGACCGCTCGGAAACCAGATTGCACAGCGGAGAAGGTACGGTGGGATTCGAGATGGTCAGTGACCTGTTTGTTGACTTGGCTCCGAAGACCTTAGATTGGCAGGGGCAGGATGGATATAGGTCTATAGCAGTTTGGGTCAAGTGTCTCCCCTTTGAAGAGGGGGGATGACTGCGGCAGCTTTCCAATCCTTGGGGATCTCAGGCCGATATGAAGAGAGGTTGAACAGGCTGGTAATAGGGGTTGCGACAATGGCGGCAGATAGTTTCCGAAATAGCGGGTCCAGTTATCAAGCCCAGCTGATTTGTCGGAGGTCCAGGTTTTGCAGCTCTTTCAGAACATCTGCTATCTGGATTTGGGTAAGGGAGAACCTGGAGGCTTGGGTGAGGAACTACGGGGCGGGCTGTTGGCCGAGTTGGAGTAGCCAGGCGGAAGGCATGGCCAGCCGTTGAAAGGAAGTGCTTATTAGAGTTTTCGATAATCATGGATTTATCCCGGTGGGAACCCGTGTTTCTAGCCTCAGTGCAGTGGGCAGCTGGGAGGAGGTGCTCTTGTTCTCCATGGACTTCACAGTGTCCCAGAACTTTTTGGAGTTAGGTTACAGGATGCAAACTTCTGCCTGAAGAAGCTGGCCCCTTAGCTTTCCTGACTGACTCGTATATTGGTTCTGACTTCCCTGAACAGTTGCATATCACGGGGCTATTCGATGCTATTGCAGTCCGCCACAGGATGTTTTGTGCTGGTCGAGGGGGCAGTCAGGTCTGGAGTGAACCAAGGGCTGTATCTGTTCTTGGTTCTGCATTTTGAGCGGAGCATGCTTATCTAAAATGGTGAGGAAGTTACTTTTAAAGAATGACCAGGCATCCCCTCAACTGACGGGATGAGGTCAATGTCCCTTCCAGGATACACGGGCCAGGTCGATTAGAAGGCCTGCTCACAGAAGTGTTTTAGGGAGCGTTTGACAGTGATGAGGGTGGTCGTTTGACTGCGGCTCCGTGGCGGATACAGGCGATGAGGCAGTGATCGCTGAGATCCTGGTTGAAGACAGCGGAGGTATATTTGGAGGGCCAGTTGGTCAGGATGACGTCTATGAGAAGTGCCCTTGTTTACAGAGTTAGGGTTGTACCTGGTGGGTTCCTTGATGATTTGAGTGAGATTGAGGGCATCTAGCTTAGATTGTAGGACTGCCGGGGTGTTAAGCATATCCCCAGTTTAGGTCACCTAACAGAACAAACTCTGAAGCTAGATGAGGGGCGATCAATTCACAAATGGTGTCAGGGCGCAGCTGGGAGCTGACGGGGGTCGGTAGCAGGCGGCAACAGTGATAGACTGTAAACAGAACCTGAACCCTTTTCAAACCAACCTCATTCCCATAACCTGCTCGTCAATTCCCCATAACCTGCTATGTTAATTCCCATAACCTTTCGTCAATTCCCATAACCTGCTCGCCAATTCCCATAGCCTGCTACGTTAATTCCCATAACCTGCTCGTCAATTCCCATAACCTGCTGTGTTAATTCCCATAACCTGCTACGTCAATTCCCCATAACCTGCTATGTTAATTCCATAACCTGCCACGCCAATTCCCATAACCTGCGTTAATTCCCATAACCCGCTACGCCAATTCCCATAACCTGCCACGTCAATTCCCATAACCTGCTACGCTAATTCCCATAACCTTGCCACGCCAATTCCCATAACCTGCCACGTCAATTCCCATAACCTGCTATGTTAATTCCCATAACCTGCTACGTCAATTCCCATAACCTGCTATGTTAATTCCCATAACCTGCTACGTCAATTCCCATAACCTGCTATGTTAATTCCCATAACCTGCTACGTCAATTCCCATAACCTGCTACGTTAATTCCCATAACCTGCTACGTTAATTCCCACAACCTGCTACGTTAATTCCCATAACCTGCTACGTTAATTCCCATAACCTGCTACGTTAATTCCCATAACCTGCTACGTTAATTCCCATAACCTGCTACGTTAATTCCCATAACCTGCTACGTTAATTCCCATAACCTGCTACGTTAATTCCCATAACCTGCTACGTCAATTCCCATAACCTGCTACGTCAATTCCCATAACCTGCTACGTCAATTCCCATAACCTGCTACGTCAATTCCCATAACCTGCTACGTTAATTCCCATAACCTGCTACGTTAATTCCCATAACCTGCTACGTTAATTCCCATAACCTGCTACGTTAATTCCCATAACCTGCTACGTTAATTCCCATAACCTGCTACGTTAATTCCCATAACCTGCTACGTTAATTCCCATAACCTGCTACGTTAATTCCCATAACCTGCTACGTTAATTCCCATAACCTGCTACGTTAATTCCCATAACCTGCTACGTTAATTCCCATAACCTGCTACGTTAATTCCCCTAACCTGCTACGTCAATTCCCATAACCTGCTACGTTAATTCCCATAACCTGCTACGTTAATTCCCATAACCT
>NW_026283090.1:0-34443 GCF_023373465.1 Oncorhynchus keta | reverse complement strand
CAGTCTCACCTCCATTGCGGCTAATGCAGTTTCCCTCCACCAGAGCCGTGCTGATGGAGCGCCGGGCGGAGGCGTTCGTCCTCGCTGTCAAGGTCACCTTCCCACGCCAGCAGCTCTCCTTCCTCATGGAAGTTCTCCTGCCCGCTTCCCTGGTCCCGCCCCGTCAGGGTCCTTCCGGCAGAACACGGCCAGCCCGTACATGCGGTTGTGGGTAATGAAGCCTCCCAACAGCCTGAGGGAGGCTGGAGGACACTCGGCCACACACAGCCCTCTGATGCCCAGGGAGAAGGGAGAGACAAGGAGAGACAGGAATGTGACGCCAGCAAACAGGAAGTGTTGTGTTATTACTCACTGTGGATGTGGTTTCCCCTCTCTGGAGTCCACAGCCTCCCCACCTGCCTACCCTGGGCAAGGCAGAGTAAGCGATGACAGAGAGAGGAGGAGAGGAGGACAGGAAAGTGGGGACGCCAGCAAACAGGAAGTGTGCTACTCACCGTGGGCGGTGGTTTCTCCTCTGGGTCACGGCCTCCTCCTCACACCACCACTGAATAGCCATGACAGAGAGGAGGAGGACAGGAAGTGACGTCAGCGAACAGGAAGTGTATTACTCACTGTAGATGTGGTTTCCCTCTATGAGTCCACGGCCTCTCTCCCCACCACCACCCCGTCAGAGTAGCCATGACAGATGTAGTTGTTCCTCAGGACCGGGTCGCCCCCGCCTGATGTCTGCACCCCCACTGGTTCTCCCTGATCACATTCTCTGGAGGAGGGGGGTGGATAGATAGCATTAAAGTACTTACATTTACATAATATCACTAATAATACATTTCATTCATTAAGTACTTTTAACATTTCAGTCAAGATTCTGTGCAGGTTGCTGCGTGTGTGTGTGTTGCTGCGTGTGTGTGTGTGTTGCTGCGTGTGTGTGTGTTGCTGCGTGTGTTGCTGCGTGTGTGCGGTGTGTGTGTGTTGCTGCGTGTGTGTGTGTGTGTGTGTGTGTGTGTGTGGTGTGTGTGTGTGTGTGTGTGTGTGTGGCAATGATTCATCACTCCTCTCTGCTGCTCCCCTCGTAGGTCTGGCATAACCCCTAAGGTTTGACTCAAAGAGTTATGGCTTACATTGAGTAGGGGAGAGAGAGAGGGCGGAGAGAGGGAGAGAGAGAGAGGAGGTTGAGGAGGGAGAGGGAGGGGAGGAGAGAGGAAGCAGAGAGAGGGGTAAATAGACAGGAGAGAGGGAGTTGAGGGAATAGAGAAAGGAGAAGGCTGAGGAGAGAGAGAAAGGAGAAGGCTGGAGGGAGGGAGGTTGAGGAAGAGAGGTGGAGGGCTGCTGAGGAGGAGAGAGAGAGTAGATGGCTGGAGGGAGGGGGAGAGGGAGGGAGGTTGAGGGAAGGAGGCAGAGAGAGGGAGAAGGTTGAGGAGGAGAGAGAAAGGGAGAAGGTTGGAGGGAGGGAGAGAGGGTGGGAGGGAGGTTGAGGGAGGGAGAGGAGGGAGGTTGGAGGTAGGGAGAGAGAGGAGGGAGGGAGAAGGTTGGAGGGAGGAGAGAGGGAGAGGGGTGAAGAAATATAGAGAGAGAGGAAGGAAGGAGAGAGAGAGAGGGAGGTTGGAGGGAAGGAAAGAGAGAGGGAGGTTGGAGGGAGGGAGGTTGGAGGGAAGGAGAGAGCAAGGGAGAAAGGAGGGAGGAGAGAGGGAGGGAGGAGAGAGGGAAGGAGAGAGAGAGGAGAAGGTTGGAGGGAGGGAGAGAGGGAGGGAGAGGAGAGGGAAGGAGAGAGAGAGAGAGAGAGAGAGAGAGAGAGAGAGAGAGGGAGGAAGGAAGGATGGAGGAGGAGAGAGGGAGGTTGGAGGGAAGGGAGAGGGAGGTTGAGGGAGGGAGGTTGAGGAAGGAGAGAGCAAGGGAGAAAGTTGGAGGGAGGGAGAGAGGGAGGAGGAGAGAGGGAAGGAGAGAGAGAGGGAGAAGGTTGGAGGGAGGGAGAGAGGGAGGAGGAGGAGAGGAAGGAGAGAGAGAGAGAGAGAGAGAGAGAGAGAGAGAGAGAGAGAGAGAGAGAGAGGAGGAAGGATGAGAGAGAGGGAGGTTGGAGGGAAGGAGAGGGAGGTTGGAGGGGAGGTTGGAGGAAGGAGAGAGCAAGGGAGAAAGTTGGGAGGGAGGGAGAGAGGGAGGGAAGGAGAGAGAGAGGGAGGGAAGGGAGAGGAGGGAGGTTGGAGGAGGAGGAGAGGGGAGGGGAGGGGAGGGAGGTTGGAGGGAAGGAGAGAGAAAGGGAGAAGTGTGAGGGAGAGAAAGGGAGAAGGGTTGGAGGGAGGGAGAGAGAGAGGGAGAAGGTTGGAGGGAGGGAGGTTGGAGGGAAGGGGAGAGAGAAAGGGGAGAAGGAGGGAGGGAGGAGAGGGAGGAAGGTTGGAGGGAAGGAGAGAGAGAGGGGAGAAGGTTGGAGGGAGGGAGAGAGAAAGGGAGAGGGAGGGAGGGAGGGGAGAAGGTTGGGGGGGAGAGGGAGAAGGTTGAGGGAGGGAGAGGGAGAAGGTTGAGGGAGGGAGAGGGAGAAGGTTGAGGGAGGGAGAGAGGGAGGCTGGAGGGAAGGAGAGAGAGGGGGAGAAGGTTGGAGGGAGGGAGAGAGAAAGGGAGAGGGAGGGAGGGAGGGGAGAGGGAGAAGGTTGGAGGGGGAGAGGGAGAAGGTTGAGGAGGGAGAGGGAGAAGGTTGAGGGAGGGAGAGGGAGAAGGGGGTTGAGGGAGGGAGAGGGAGAAGGCTGGAGGGAGGGACAGGGGAGAAGGTTGGGAGGGAGGGAGAGGGAGAAGGTTGAGGGAGGGAGGGGAGGGAGGGAGGAGGGAGAAGGTTGACTCAGAGGGTCTCTGTATAACAGAATGTAGACTACCCCTCCTACCTGACCACAGGGTTCCTGTTGAAAAGAATGTAGACTACCCTCCTCCTACCTGACTATAACAGAATGTAGACTTCTCCTCCTACCTGACTATAACAGAATGTAGACTACCCCCTCCTACCTGACCACAGGGTTCCTGTATAACAGAATGTAGACTACCCCTCCTACCTGACCACAGGGGTTCCTGTAAAGCAGAATGTAGACTACCCCTCCTACCTGACCACAGGATTCCTGTATAACAGAATGTAGACTACCCTCTCTACCTGACCATAGGTTCCTGTTTAACAGAATGTAGACCCCTCCTCCTACCTGACCACAGAGTTCCTGTATAACAGAATGTAGACTACCCTCCTACCTGACTATAACAGAATGTGGACTCCCTCTCCTACCTGACTATAACAGAATGTAGACTACCCCTCCTACCTGACTATAACATAAATGTAGACTACCCTCCTCCTACCTGACTTTCATAACAGAATGTAGACTACCCCTCCTACCTGACCACAGGGTTCCTGTTGAACATAATGTAGACTACCCCTCCTACCTGACCACAGGGTTCCTGTATAACAGAATGTAGACTCACTCCCTCCTACCTGACCACAGGGTTCCTGTATAACAGAATGTAGACTACCCTCCTACCTGACTATAACAGAATGTAGACTACCCCTCCTACCTGACTATAACAGAATGTAGACTACCCCCTCCTACCTGACCACAGGATTCCTGTATAACAGAATGTAGACTACCCCTCCTACCTGACCATAGGGTTCTTGTTTAACAGAATGTAGACCCCTCCTCCTACCTGACCACAGAGTTCCTGTATAACAGAATGTAGACTACCCCTCCTACCTGACTATAACAGAATGTAGACTCCCTCTCCTACCTGACTATAACAGAATGTAGACTACCCCTCCTACCTGACTATAACATAATGTAGACTACCCCCTCCTCCTACCTGACTATAACAGAATGTAGACTACCCCCTCCTACCTGACCACAGGGTTCCTGTTGAACATAATGTAGACTACCCTCCTACCTGACCACAGGGTTCCTGTATAACAGAATGTAGACTACCCCTCCTACCTGACCACACAGGGTCCTGTATAACAGAATGTAGACTACCCTCCTACCTGACTATAACAGAATGTAGACTACCCCTCCTACCTGACTATAACAGAATGTAGACTCCCCTCCTACCTGACTATAACAGAAAGTTTGTAGACTACCCTCCTACCTGACTATAACAGAATGTAGACTACCCCTCCTACCTGACTATAACAGAATGTAGACTCCCCCTCCTACCTGACTATAACAGAATGTAGACTACCCCTCCTACCTGACTATAACAGAATGTAGACTACCTCCTACCTGACTATAACAGAATGTAGACTACCCCTCCTACCTGACTATAACAGAATGTAGACTCCCTCCTACCTGACCACAGGTTCCTGTATAACAGAATGTAGACTACCCCCTCTACCTGACTATAACAGAATGTAGACTACCCCTCCTACCTAACTATAACAGAATGTAGACTACCCCTCCTACCTGACTATAACAGAATGTAGACTACCCCTCCTACCTGACTATAACAGAATGTAGACAACCCCTCCTACCTGACTATAACAGAATGTAGACCCCCTACCTGACCACAGGGTTCCTGTATAACAGAATGTGTAGACTACCCCCTCCTACCTGACTATAACAGAATGTAGACTACCCCCTCCTACCTGACCACAGGGTTCCTGTTGAACAGAATGTAGACTACCCCTCCTACCTGACTATAACAGAATGTAGACCCCCTCCTACCTGACTATAACAGAATGTAGACTCCCCCTCCTACCTGACTATAACAGAATGTAGACTACCCCCTCCTACCTGACCACAGGGTTCCTGTATAACAGAATGTAGACCCCCCTCCTCCCTACCTGACTATAACAGAATGTAGACTCCCCCTCCTACCTGACTATAACAGAATGTAGACTACCCCTCCTACCTGACTATAACAGAATGTAGACTACCCCTCCTACCTGACTATAACAGAATGTAGACTACCCCTCCTACCTGACTATAACAGAATGTAGACCCCCCCTCCTACCTGACCACAGGGTTCCTGTATAACAGAATGTAGACTACCCCCCTCCTACCTGATTATAACAGAATGTAGACTACCCTCTCCTACCTGACCACAGGGTTCCTGTTGAACAGAATGTAGACTACCCCTCCTACCTGACCACAGGGTTCCTGTTGAACAGAATGTAGACTACCCCCCCTACCTGACTATAACAGAATGTAGACTAACCCCTCCTACCTGACCACAGGGTTCCTGCTGAACAGAATGTAGACCCCCCTCCTACCTGACTATAACAGAATGTAGACTACCTCCTCCAACCTGACTATAACAGAATGTAGACTACCCCTCCTACTGACTATAAACAATGTAGACTCCCCTCCTACCTGACCACAGGGTTCCTGTATAACAGAATGTAGACTACCCCCTCCTACCTGACTATAACAGAATGTAGACTACCCCCTCCTACCTGACTATAACATAATGTAGACTACCCTCCTACCTGGCTATAACAGAATGTAGACTACCCCTCCTACCTGACTATAACAGAATGTAGACTACCCCTCCTACCTGACCACAGGGTTCCTATAACAGAATGTAGACTACCCCCTCCTACCTGACTATAACAGAATGTAGACGCCTCCTACCTGACCACAGGGTTCCTGTATAACAGAATGTAGACTACCCCCCTACCTGACTACAGAATGTAGACCCTCCTACCTGACTATAACAGAATGTAGACGCCCTCCTACCTGACTATAACAGAATGTAGACCCCTCCTCCTACCTGACTATAACAGAATGACTACCCTCCTACCTGACCACAGGGTTCCTGTATAACAGAATGCAGACCCCCCTCCTACCTGACCACAGAGTACCTGTATAACAGAATGTAGACTACCCCCTCCTACCTGACCACAGGGTTCATGTTGGAACAGAATGTAGACCTCCTTCTACCTGACTATAACAGAATGTAGACCTCCTCCTACCTGACTATAACAGAATGTAGACCCCTCCTACCTGACCACAGGGTTCTGTATAACAGAATGTAGACCCCCTCCTACCTGACCACAGGGTTCCTGTATAACAGAATGTAGACTACCCCTCCTACCCCACTATAACAGAATGTAGACTACCCCCTCCTACCTGACTATAACAGAATGTAGACTCCCTCTCCTACCTGACTATAACAGAATGTAGACTACCCCCTCCTACCTGACTATAACAGAATGTAGACTACCCCTCCCCTACCTGACTATAACAGAATGTAGACTCCCTCCTACCTGACTATAACAGAATGTGTGACTACCCTACCTGACTATAACAGAATGTAGACTACCCCTCCTCCTACCTGACTATAAACAGAATGTAGACAACCCACTCCTACCTGACCACAGGGTTCCTGTATAACAGAATGCAGACTACCCCCTCCTACCTGACCACAGGGTTCCTGTTGAAAAGAATGTAGACTACCCTCCCTCCTACCTGACTATAACAGAATGTAGACTACCCCTCCTCCTACCTGACTATAACAGAATGTAGACTACCCCTCCTACCTGGACCACAGGGTTCCTGTATAACAGAATGTAGACTACCCCCTCCTACCTGACCACAGTTCCTGTAAAGCAGAATGTAGACTACCCTCCTACCTGACCACAGGATTCCTGTATAACAGAATGTAGACTACCCCTCCTACCTGACCATAGGGTTCCTGTTTAACAGAATGTAGACCCCTCCTCCTACCTGACCACAGAGTTCCTGTATAACAGAATGTAGACTACCCTCCTACCTGACTATAACAGAATGTAGACTCCCTCTCCTACCTGACTATAACAGAATGTAGACTACCCCTCCTACCTGATATAACATAATGTAGACTACCCTCCTCCTACCTGACTATAACAGAATGTAGACTACCCCCTCCTACCTGACCAACAGGGTTCCTGTTGAACATAATGTAGACTACCCTCCTACCTGACCACAGGGTTCCTGTATAACAGAATGACTACCCCTCCTACCTGACCACACAGGGTTCCTGTAAACAGAATGTAGACTACCCTCCTACCTGACTATAACAGAATGTAGACTACCCCTCCTACCTGACTATAACAGAATGTAGACTCCCCCTCCTACCTGACTATAACAGAATGTAGACTACCCTCCTACCTGACTATAACAGAATGTAGACTACCCCTCCCTACCTGACTATAACAGAATGTAGACTACCCCTCCTACCTGACTATAACAGAATGTAGACTACCCCCTCCTACCTGACTATAACAGAATGTAGACTACCTCCTCCTACCTGACTATAACAGAATGTAGACTACCCCTCCTACCTGACTATAACAGAATGTAGACTCCCTCCTACCTGACCACAGGTTCCTGTATAACAGAATGTAGACTACCCCTCTACCTGACTATAACAGAATGTAGACTACCCCTCCTACCTAACTATAACAGAATGTAGACTACCCTCCTACCTGACTATAACAGAATGTAGACTACCCCTCCTACCTGACTATAACAGAATGTAGACTACCCCTCCTACCTGACCACAGGATTCCTGTATAACAGAATGTAGACTACCCCCTCCTACCTGACCATAGGTTCCTGTTTAACAGAATGTAGACTACCCTCCTCCTACCTGACCACAGAGTTCCTGTATAACAGAATGTAGACTACCCTCCTACCTGACTATAACAGAATGTAGACTCCCTCTCCCACTACTATAACAGAATGTAGACTCCCTCTCCTACCTGACTATAACAGAATGTAGACTACCCCTCCTACCTGACTATAACAGAATGTAGACTACCCCTCCTACCTGACTACAGGGTTCCTGTTGAACAGAATGTAGACTACCCCTCCTACCTGACCACACAGGGTTCCTGTATAACAGAATGTAGACTACCCCTCCTACCTGACCACACAGGTTCCTCCTACCTGACATAACAGAATGCAGACTACCCCTCCTACCTGACCAGGGTTCCTGTATAACAGAATGTAGACTACCCCTCCTACCTGACTATAACAGAATGTAGACTACCCCTCCTACCTAACTATAACAGAATGTAGACTACCCCTCCTACCTGACTATAACAGAATGTAGACTACCCCTCCTACCTGACTATAACAGAATGTAGACTACCCTCCTACCTGACCACAGGATTCCTGTATAACAGAATGTAGACTACCCCCTCCTACCTGACCATAACAGAATGTAGACCCCCCCTCCTACCTGACTTCCTGTATAACAGAATGTAGACTACCCCTCCTACCTGACTATAACAGAATGTAGACTCCCCTCTCCTACCTGACTATAACAGAATGTAGACTTCCTACCTGACTATAACAGAATGTAGACTACCCCCCTCCTACCTGACTATAACAGAATGTAGACTACCCCTCCTACCTGACCAACTATAACAGAATGTAGACTACCCTCCTACCTGACTATAACAGAATGTAGACTACCCCTCCTACCTGACCACAGGGTTCCTGTATAACAGAATGTAGACTACCCCTCCTACCTGACTATAACAGAATGTAGACTACCCCCCTACCTGACCACAGAATGTTCCCCTGTACCTGACTATAACAGAATGTAGACTACCCCCTCCTACCTGACTATAACAGAATGTAGACTACCCTCCTACCTGACCACAGGGTTCCTCCTACCTGACTAACAGAATGTAGACTACCCCCTCCTACCTGACTATAACAGAATGTAGACTACCTCCTCCTACCTGACTATAACAGAATGTAGACTACCCGTCCTACCTGACTATAACAGAATGTAGACTACCCCTCCTACCTGACCACAGGGTTCCTGTATAACAGAATGTAGACCCCCCTCTGCCTGACTATAACAGAATGTAGACTACCCTCCTACCTAACTATAACAGAATGTAGACTACCTCCTACCTGACTATAACAGAATGTAGACTACCCCTCCTACCTGACTATAACAGAATGTAGACAACCCCTCCTACCTGACTATAACAGAATGTAGACCCCTCCTGACCACAGTGTTCCTGTGTAACAGAATGTAGACCCCCCTCCTACCTGACTATAACAGAATGTAGACAACCCCCTCCTACCTGACCACAGGGTTCCTGTATAACAGAATGTAGACTACCCCTCCTACCTGACTATAACAGAATGTAGACTACCCTCCTACCTGACTATAACAGAATGTAGACTCCCTCCTACCTGACTATAACAGAATGTAGACTACCCTCCTACCTGACCACAGGGTTCCTGTTGAACAGAATGTAGACTACCCCCTCCTACCTGACTATAACAGAATGTAGACTACCTCCTACCTGACTATAACAGAATGTAGACTACCCTCCTACCTGACTATAACAGAATGTAGACTCCCCTCCTACCTGACTATAACAGAATGTAGACTACCCCTCCTACCTGACTATAACAGAATGTAGACTCCCTCCTACCTGACTATAACAGAATGTAGACTACCCTCCTACCTGACCACAGGGTTCCTGTATAACAGAATGTAGACTACCTCCCTCCTACCACACCTGTATAACAGAATGTAGACTCCCTCCTACCTGACTATAACAGAATGCAGACCCCTCCTACCTGACTATAACAGAATGTAGACTACCCCCTCCTACCTGACCACAGGGTTCCTGTTGAACAGAATGTAGACTACCTCCTCCTTGTTGACTATAACTGGTTGCCCGATGGAAACCCCTCCTACCTGACCACGACAGAATGTAACTACCCCTCCTACCTGACTATAACAGAGTGGGGGACTCCCTCCTAGAGAGAGAGAGAGAGAGAGAGACCCCTCCTACCTGACTATAACAGAATGTAGACTAGAGAGAGACCTGACTAGACAGAATGAGAGACCCCTCCTAGAGACTATAACATAATGAGAGAGAGAGAGAGACCCACAGGGTTCCTGAGAACAGAATGAGAGAGACTATAACAGAATGAGATCCTACCTGACTATAACAGAATGTAGAGAGAGAGAGAGACCTGACCACAGGGTTCCCGAGAGACAGAATGAGACTCCTGAGTTGTTATAGATCTGGTGCTCCGGATGGAAGAGCCAGAGGACCACGATGCCGGAGAGAAAGTGAGACTGTTACACTGAGAGAGAGAGAGAGAGAGAGAGAGAGAGAGAGAGAGAGAGAGAGACATACACAGAGAGAGACAGAGAGAGAGAGAGGAGACATACACAGAGAGAGAGACATAGAGAGAGAGAGAGAGAGAGAGAGAGAGTGAGACATACACAGAGAGAGACAGAGAGAGAGAGAGAGACAGACAGAGAGAGAGACAGAGAGAGAGAGAGAGAGAGAGAGAGAGAGGAGACATACACAGAGAGAGAGAGAGAGAGAGGAGACATACACAGAGAGAGACAGAGAGAGAGAGAGACAGAGAGAGAGAGAGAGAGAGAGAGAGAGAGAGAGAGAGAGACAGAGAGAGAGAGAGAGAGAGAGAGAGAGAGAGAGAGAGAGAGAGAGAGAGAGAGAGAGAGAGAGAGAGAGAGAGAGAGAGAGAGAGAGAGAGAGAGAGAGAGAGAGAGAGAGAGAGAGAGAGAGTTGAGAGTTGTTATTTGGTTGACATCACCATGTCCTGTAACTTCTACCAGATGAAAGACAGATATGATTTGACACCCATTTGACAAGTTGCTGTGTAGAGAGGAAAATGCCACAGTTCACTAGTGAGACGAACAGGACAGATGTGATGACATCAGAGATGAACAGGACAGATATGATGACATCAGAGATGAACAGGACAGATGTGATGACATCAGAGATGAACAGGACAGATGTGATGACATCAGAGATTAACAGGACAGATTAGATGACATCAGAGATGAACAGGACAGATATGATGACATCAGAGATGAACAGGACAGATGTGATGACATCAGAGATGAACAGGACAGATATGATGACATCAGAGATTAACAGGACAGATGTGATGACATCAGAGATGAACAGGACAGATGTGATGACATCAGAGATTAACAGGACAGATGTGATAACATCAGAGATTAACAGGACAGATATGATGACATCAGAGATGAACAGGACAGATGTGATGACATCAGAGATGAACAGGACAGATATGATGACATCAGAGATGAACAGGACAGATATGATGACATCATGAACAGGACAGATATGATGACATCAGAGATGAACAGGACAGATATGATGACATCAGAGATGAACAGGACAGATATGATGACATCAGAGATGAACAGGACAGATATGATGACATCAGAGATGAACAGGACAGATGTGATGACATCAGAGATGAACAGGACAGATATGATGACATCAGAGATGAACAGGACAGATGTGATGACATCAGAGATGAACAGGACAGATATGATGACATCAGAGATGAACAGGACAGATGTGATGACATCAGAGATGAACAGGACAGATATGATGACATCAGAGATTAACAGGACAGATGTGATGACATCAGAGATTAACAGGACAGATGTGATGACATCAGAGATTAACAGGACAGATGTGATGACATCAGAGATGAACAGGACAGATATGATGACATCAGAGATGAACAGGACAGATATGATGACATCAGAGATGAACAGGACAGATGTGATGACATCAGAGATTAACAGGACAGATGTGATGACATCAGAGATGAACAGGACAGATATGATGACATCAGAGATGAACAGGACAGATATGATGACATCAGAGATTAACAGGACAGATGTGATGACATCAGAGATTAACAGGACAGATGTGATGACATCAGAGATGAACAGGACAGATATGATGACATCAGAGATGAACAGGACAGATATGATGACATCAGAGATGAACAGGACAGATGTGATGACATCAGAGATTAACAGGACAGATGTGATGACATCAGAGATGAACAGGACAGATATGATGACATCAGAGATGAACAGGACAGATATGATGACATCAGAGATTAACAGGACAGATATGATCATCAGAGATGTGAAATAGAATGAATAGAACTACCAGGATAATGGGGTCCGCCCCCTTGCGGATGTCGAGCCCCGCCTCCCGTTGGAGTGGATGTTGTTGTCAGCGATCAGACCCTGAGACGACAGACGCAGGAACACGCCCGACGCACGACACTCACACACCTCATTACGGAGCATCACAATCTGGAACACACACACACACACACACACACACACACACACACACACACACACACACACACACACACACACACACACACACACACACGCAAAATACACACACCAATGAGATACACATTGCCAAGAGTGTGCAAAGCTGTCATCAAGGCAAAGGGTGGCTATTTGAAGAATCTCAAATATAAAATATATTTTGATTTGTTTAACACTTTTTTTTGGTTACAACATGATTCCATATGTGTTATTTCATAGTGTTGATGTCTTCACTATTATTCTACAATGTAGAAAACCCCTGGAATGACTATGGGGTCTAAACCTTTGGCCGGTAGTGTACATTACTATCTAAAACACATTCAGTTAAGGGAGGATATATACATCAACCGACCAACCCATCAACCAACCAACCCATCAACCAACCAACCCATCAACCAACCAACCCATCAACCAACCAACCCATCAACCAACCAACCCATCAACCAACCAACCAACCCATCAACCAACCAACCCATCAACCAACCAACCCATCAACCAACCAACCAACCCATCAACCAACCAACCAACCAATACATCAACCAACCAACCCATCAACCAACCAACCCATCAACCAACCAACCCATCAACCAACCAACCCATCAACCAACCAACCAACCCATCAACCAACCAACCAACCAATCCATCAACCAACCAACCCATCAACCAACCAACCCATCAACCAACCAACCCATCAACCAACCAACCCATCAACCAACCAACCAACCAACCAACCCATCAACCAACCAACCAACCCATCAACCAACCAACCCATCAACCAACCAACCCATCAACCAACCAACCCATCAACCCACCAACCCATCAACCAACCCATCAACCAACCCATCAACCAACCCATCAACCAACCAACCCATCAACCAACCCATCAACCAACCCATCAACCAACCAACCCATCAACCAACCAACCCATCAACCAACCCATCAACCAACCAATACATCAACCAACCAACCCATCAACCAACCAACCCATCAACCAACCAACCCATCAACCAACCAACCCATCAACCAACCAACCCATCAACAAACCAACCCATCAACCAACCCATCAACCAACCCATCAACCCACCAACCCATCAACCAACCCATCAACCAACCAACCCATCAACCAACCCATCAACCAACCAACCCATCAACCAACCCATCAACCAACCCATCAACCAACCCATCAACCAACCAACCCATCAACCAACCCATCAACCAACCCATCAACCAACCAACCCATCAACCAACCCATCAACCAACCAACCCATCAACAAACCAACCCATCAATCAACCAACCCATCAACAAACCAACCCATCAACCAACCAACCCATCAACCAACCAACCCATCAACCAACCAACCAACCAACCAACCCATCAACCAACCAACCCATCAACCAACCCATCAACCAACCCATCAACCAACCAACCCATCAACCAACCCACCAACCAACCAACCCACCAACAAACCAACCCATCAACCAACCAACCCACCAACAAACCAACCCACCAACCAACCAACCCATCAACCAACCCATCAACCAACCCATCAACCAACCCATCAACCAACCAACCCATCAACCAACCAACCCATCAACAAACCAACCCATCAACCAACCAACCCATCAACCAACCAACCCATCAACCAACCCATCAACCAACCAACCCATCAACCAACCAACCCATCAACCAACCAACCCATCAACCAACCAACCCATCAACCAACCCATCAACCAACCAACCCATCAACAAACCAACCCATCAACCAACCAACCCATCAACCAACCAACCCATCAACAAACCAACCCATCAACCAACCAACCCATCAACCAACCCATCAACCAACCCATCAACCAACCAACCCATCAACCAACCAACCCATCAACCAACCAACCCATCAACCAACCAACCCATCAACAAACCAACCCATCAACCAACCAACCCATCAACCAACCCATCAACAAACCAACCCATCAACCAACCAACCCATCAACCAACAAACCCATCAACCAACCCATCAACCAACCAACCCATCAA
Source organism: Oncorhynchus keta (assembly GCF_023373465.1). NCBI lineage: Eukaryota > Metazoa > Chordata > Actinopteri > Salmoniformes > Salmonidae > Oncorhynchus > Oncorhynchus keta. Next base: position 20,285 of record NW_026283090.1, on the reverse strand, counting down.
CCAACCAACCCATCAACAAACCAACCCATCAACAAACCCATCAACCAACCAACCCATCAACCAACCCATCAACCAACCAACCCATCAACCAACCAACCCATCAACCAACCAACCCATCAACCAACAAACCCATCAACCAACCAACCCATCAACCAACCAACCCATCAACAAACCCATCAACCAACCCATCAACAAACCAACCCATCAACCAACCCATCAACCAACCCATCAACCAACCCATCAACCAACCCATCAACCAACCAACCAACCCATCAACCAACCAACCCATCAACCAACCAACCCATCAACCAACCCATCAACCAACCAACCCATCAACCAACCAACCCATCAACCAACCCATCAACCAACCAATACATCAACCAACCAACCCATCAACCAACCAACCCATCAACCAACCAACCCATCAACCAACCAACCCATCAACCAACCAACCCACCAACCCATCAACCAACCCATCAACCAACCCATCAACCCACCAACCCATCAACCAACCCATCAACCAACCCATCAACCAACCAACCCATCAACCAACCCATCAACCAACCAACCCATCAACCAACCCATCAACCAACCCATCAACCAACCCATCAACCAACCAACCCATCAACCAACCCATCAACCAACCCATCAACCAACCAACCCATCAACCAACCCATCAACCAACCAACCCATCAACAAACCAACCCATCAATCAACCAACCCATCAACAAACCAACCCATCAACCAACCAACCCATCAACCAACCAACCCATCAACCAACCAACCCATCAACCAACCCATCAACCAACCAACCCATCAACCAACCCATCAACCAACCCATCAACCAACCCATCAACCAACCCATCAACCAACCCATCAACCAACCAACCCATCAACAAACCAACCCATCAACCAACCAACCCATCAACAAACCAACCCATCAACCAACCAACCCATCAACCAACCCATCAACCAACCCACCAACCAACCAACCCATCAACCAACCAACCAATCAACCAACCAACCCATCAACCAACCAACCCAACAACCAACCAACCAACCAACCCATCAACCAACCAACCCATCAACCAACCAACCCATCAACCAACCAACCCATCAACCAACCAACCCATCAACCAACCCATCAACCAACCAACCCATCAACAAACCAACCCATCAACCAACCAACCCATCAACCAACCAACCCATCAACAAACCAACCCATCAACCAACCAACCCATCAACCAACCCATCAACCAACCAACCCATCAACCAACCAACCCATCAACCAACCAACCCATCAACCAACCAACCCATCAACCCATCAACAAACCAACCCATCAACCAACCAACCCATCAACCAACCCATCAACCAACCCATCAACAAACCAACCCATCAACCAACCAACCCATCAACCAACAAACCCATCAACCAACCCATCAACCAACCAACCAACCCATCAACCAACCAACCCATCAACAAACCAACCCATCAACAAACCCATCAACCAACCAACCCATCAACCAACCCATCAACCAACCAACCCATCAACCAACCAACCCATCAACCAACAAACCCATCAACCAACCAACCCATCAACCAACCAACCCATCAACCAACCCATCAACAAACCAACCCATCAACCAACCCATCAACCAACCCATCAACCAACCCATCAACCAACCAACCCATCAACCAACCAACCAACCCATCAACCAACCAACCCATCAACCAACCAACCCATCAACCAACCCATCAACCAACCAACCCATCAACCAACCCATCAACCAACCCATCAACCAACCCATCAACCAACCCACCCATCAACCAACCCACCCATCAACCAACCAACCCATCAACCAACCCATCAACCAACCAACCAACCCATCAACCAACCAACCAACCCATCAACCAACCAACCCATCAACCAACCAACCCATCAACCAACCAACCCATCAACCAACCAACCCATCAACCAACCAACCCATCAACCAACCAACCCATCAACCAACCAACCCATCAACCAACCAACCCATCAACCAACCCATCAACCAACCAACCCATCAACCAACCCATCAACCAACCAACCCATCAACCAACCAACCCATCAACCAACCAACCCATCAACCAACCAACCCATCAACCAACCAACCCATCAACCAACCAACCCATCAACCAACCAACCCATCAACCAACCCATCAACCAACCAACCCATCAACCAACCAACCCATCAACCAACCCATCAACAAACCAACCCATCAACCAACCAACCCATCAACCAACCAACCCATCAACCAACCAACCCATCAACCAACCAACCCATCAACCAACCAACCCATCAACAAACCAACCCATCAACCAACCAACCCATCAACCAACCAACCCATCAACCAACCAACCCATCAACAAACCAACCCATCAACCAACCAACCCATCAACCAACCAACCCATCAATCAACCCACCAACCAACCCATCAACCAACCAACCCATCAACCAACCAACCCATCAACAAACCAACCCATCAATCAACCCATCAACCCACCAACCCATCAACAAACCAACCCATCAACCAACCAACCCATCAACAAACCAACCCATCAACCAACCAACCCATCAACCAACCAACCCATCAACAAACCAACCCATCAACAAACCAACCCATCAACCAACCAACCCATCAACAAACCCATCAACCAACCAACCCATCAACCAACCAACCCATCAACCAACCAACCCATCAACCAACCAACCCATCAACCCACCAACCCATCAACAAAACAACCCATCAACCAACCCATCAACCAACCAACCCATCAACCAACCAACCAACCCATCAACAAAACCCATCAACCAACCAACCCATCAACCAACCCATCAACCAACCCATCAACCAACCCATCAACAAACCAACCCATCAACCAACCAACCCATCAACAAACCAACCCATCAATCAACCAACCCATCAACAAACCCATCAACCAACCCATCAACAAACCCATCAATCAATCAACCAACCCATCAACCAACCCATCAACCAACCAACCCATCAACCAACAAACCCATCAACCAACCAACCCATCAACCAACAAACCCATCAACCAACCAACCCATCAATCAACCAACCCATCAACCAACCCATCAACCAACCCATCAACAAACCCATCAACAAACCAACCCATCAACAAACCAACCCATCAACCAACCCATCAACCAACCCATCAACAAACCAACCCATCAACAAACCAACCCATCAACAAACCAACCCATCAACCAACCCATCAATCAATCAACCCATCAATCAACCAACCCATCAACAAACCAACCCATCAACAAACCAACCCATCAACCAACCAACCCATCAACCAACCAACCCATCAATCAACCAACCCATCAACAAACCCATCAACCAACCCATCAATCAACCAACCCATCAACCAACCCATCAACCAACCCATCAACAAACCCATCAATCAACCAACCCATCAACAAACCAACCCATCAACAAACCCATCAACCAACCCATCAACAAACCAACCCATCAACAAACCCATCAATCAATCAACCAACCCATCAACCAACCAACCCATCAACAAACCCATCAACCAACCAACCCATCAACAAACCCATCAACCAACCAACCCATCAACCAACCAACCAACCAACCAATCAACCCATCAACAAACCAACCCACCAATCAACCCATCAACAAACCAACCCACCAACAAACCCATCAACCAACCAACCCACCAACCAACCCATCAACAAACCCACCAACCAACCAACCCATCAACAAACCAACCCACCAATCAACCAACCATCCAATCCATCAACCCACCAACCAATCAACCAACCCATCAATCAACCCATCAACCAATCAACCAACCCATCAATCAACCCATCAACCAATCAACCAACCCATCAATCAACCCATCAACCAATCAACCAACCCATCAATCAACCCATCAACCAATCAACCAACCCATCATATCAGATCGGCAGCCCTATCTGGTTACCGTGGCGTTCTGGATGCAGCGCACGGCATAGGTCAGCCCCCGGAACACGTTTCCTTCCAACCTGGCGTTTCCGTGGTTACACACGTGCACACCGCCCTTGCCGTCCCGAAACAGGCAGCGCCTCAGCACGCACCCTGCACCGTCTCGATCAACGCCTGGGCCCCGGGTCGCGTGGAGCTCCTCGGTCAGGGTTCTCACTTCAGGGGTCAGCGAGGGAAGTCGGGGAGACGTCCTGGTTGGGTCTGAGGAGATGAGAGAGGCCGTGGTGACTGTGGGCCAGTCTGTAGTTTACACTGTTATTGCCTTGTCCTGAACCTTCCTCTCCTTTTCCCTCCTCTTCCTCTTCCTCGTCACTAGGAGCGCTGTCGCTCCAGCCGTCCTCAATCACAGTATCCTGACACACTCCTTCCTCCCCCCCTCCTCCTCCTCCTCCTCCTCCTCCTCCTCTCCTCCTGCTCTCCGTTTCTCCTTTGCTCCAGTCCTCCAGGGTGATGGTAGCCCCAGGGGGCTGTGTGGCTCCTGAATGCCCGTCCAAGGTGTCCCCAGCTGGGCTACCGCTCCCAGGCGAGGTCCAGGATGTGGTGATTCGGCCCAGAGAGGCCAAGTGTTTACAGGCCCAGTTCCGCTCCGTCACTGGAGCGCCATCAACCGTCACGGACGCCGAATCACTTCCTGAGAAATCACAGCTATCCAACAGGCTGAGGGCCACGCCCAGGAAGTGGGTGGAGCTTCCCTGTGAGAATGAACAGAAGCGGGCGTGGCAGGTTCCTGGCCCTCGGATCTGCAGCTGAGCTCCCTCGAAATTACAGTTGTCCAACTGGACATGACCTGACGACGTCTGGTGGAGGGAGAGGGGAGAGGGCAGGAGGATGTAGAGGGCAGGAGGTGGAGGGCCGGAGGGAGTAGAGGGTAGGAGGTGGAGGGAGTAGAGGGTGGGAGGAGGAGGGAGGAGGTAGAGGGCAGGAGGGAGAGGGAGGAGGTAGAGGGTAGGAGGATGTAGAGGGTAGGAGGGAGAGGGCAGGAGGATGTAGAGGGCAGGAGGTGGAGGGGGAGGTAGAGGGTAGGAGGAGGAGGGAGGAGGTAGAGGGTAGGAGGGAGAGGGAGGATGTAGAGGGCAGGAGGATGTAGAGGGCAGGAGGAGGAGGGAGGAGGTAGAGGGTAGGGAGGGAGAAGGAGGAGATAGAGGGCAGGAGGATGTAGAGGGCAGGAGGTGGAGGGCAGGAGGATGTAGAGGGCAGGAGGAGGAGGGAGGAGGTAGAGGGTAGGAGGGAGAGGGAGGAGATAGAGGGCAGGAGGGATGTAGAGGGCAGGAGGTGGAGGGCAGGAGGGAGTAGAGGGTAGGAGGGAGAGGGTAGGAGGATGTAGAGGGCAGGAGGTGGAGGGCAGGAGGATGTAGAGGGTAGGAGTAGGAGGGCAGGAAGTGGAGGGCAGGAGGGAGTAGAGGGTAAGAGGAGGAGGGAGGATGTAGAGGGTAGGAGGTGGAGGGGAGGAGGGAGTAGAGGGTAGGAGAGAAAGGGAGGAGGTAGAGGGCAGGAGGGTGAAGGGAGGAGGTAGAGGGCAGGAGGATGAAGGAGGAGGTAGAGGGAGGGAGGTAGAGGGCAGGAGGAGGAAGGAGGAGGTAGAGGGCAGGAGGATGAAGGAGGAGGTAGAGGGAGGAGGTAGAGGGCAGGAGGAGGAAGGAGGAGGGAGAGGGCAGGAGGTAGGGGGTAGGGAGGAGGTAGAGGGCAGGAGGGGGGAGGAGGGAGTAGAGGGTAGGAGGGAGAGGGTAGGAGGATGTAGAGGGCAGGAGGTGGAGGGCAGGAGGATGTAGAGGGTAGGGGTAGGAGGGCAGGAGGTGGAGGGCAGGAGGGAGTAGAGGGTAAGAGGAGGAGGGAGGATGTAGAGGGTAGGAGGTGGGGGAGGAGGGAGTAGAGGGTAGGAGAGAAAGGGAGGAGGTAGAGGGCAGGAGGGTGAAGGAGGAGGTAGAGGGCAGGAGGATGAAGGAGGAGGTAGAGGGCAGGAGGATGAAGGAGGAGGTAGAGGGAGGAGGTAGAGGGCAGGAGGAGGAAGGAGGAGGTAGGGGGCAGGAGGATGAAGGAGGAGGTAGAGGGAGGAGGTAGAGGGCAGGAGGAGGAAGGAGGAGGGAGAGGGCAGGAGGTAGGGGTAGGGAGGAGGTAGAGGGCAGGAGGGGGGGGGAGGAGGTAGAGGGCAGGAGGAGGTAGAGGGCAGGAGGTGGTAGAGGGCAGGAGGAGGAGGGAGGAGGTAGAGGGTAGGAGTGGGAGGGAGGAGGTAGAGGGCAGGAGGAGGTAGAGGGCAGGAGGAGGAGGGAGGAGGTAGAAGGCAGGAGGAGGGAGAGGGACTGTCACATTCTGTTCTGTTGTAAAAAGGGTTTTCTAAATGTGATCTGATTGGATGTACCTTGTATAGGGAGAGGGAGGGTAGGGAGGGGGAGATCTCAATGTGATCTGATTGGATGTGCCTTGTATAGGGAGAGGGAGGAGGTAGAGGGCAGGAGGAGGAGGGAGGAGGTAGAAGGCAGGAGGAGGGAGAGGGACTGTCACATATTCTGTTGTAAAAAGGGTTTTCTAAATGTGATCTGATTGGATGTACCTTGTATAGGGAGAGGAGGGTAGGGAGGAGGGAGATCTAAATGTGATCTGATTGGACGTACCTTGTATTGGGAGAGGGAGGGTAGGGAGGAGGGAGATCTAAATGTGATCTGATTGGATGTACCTTGTATAGGGGGAGGGAGGGTAGGGAGGAGGGAGATCGAAATGTGATCTGATTGGATGTACCTTGTATAGGGAGAGGGAGGGTAGGGAGGAGGGAGATCGAAATGTGATCTGATTGGATGTACCTTGTATAGGGAGAGGGAGGGTAGGGAGGAGGGAGATCTAAATGTGATCTGATTGGATGTACCTTGTATACAATGTGATCTGATTGGATGTACCTTGTATACAACGGAGGAGAACCATGCAGGCATGAAGACCAGGTTGGACAGCCTGGCTGTGGGACACTGCTGCTCCAGACTGACCAGGAGAGCCACGTCCCCCAGCCTCCCTAACCCCACCACCTCCACAGGCACCTGGCAGGGTCAAAGGTCAATATTTTCATCTATCAAATTGCAGATCTTATTACAATACATGATACTAAAAGATATTAACAGACACTAATATATTAACAGATATTAACAGATAGTAACATATACTAACAGATATTAACAGATACTAACAGATATTAACAGACACTAACAGATACTAACAGATACTAACAGATATTAACAGATACTAACAGGCATTAAGGTACTAATATATTAACAGATACTAACAGATACTAACAGACATTAAGGTACTAATATATTAACAGATACTAACAGATACTAACAGACATTAACAGATATTAACAGATACTAACAGATATTAACAGATAGTAACAGATATTAACATATATTAACAGATATTAACAGATACTAACAGATATTAACAGATACTAAAAGGCATTAAGGTACTAATATATTAACAGATACTAACAGATATTAACAGATACTAACAGATATTAACAGATACTAACAGATATTAACAGATACTAACAGGCATTAAGGTACTAATATATTAACAGATACTAACAGACATTAAGGTACTAATATATTAACAGATACTAACAAATATGAACAGATATTAAGATACTAATATATTAACATATTAACAGATATTAACAGATACTAACAGATATTAAGATACTAATGTATTAACAGATATTAACAGATATTAACAGATACCAACAGATATTAACAGATATTAACAGATACTAACAGGTACTAACAGGCATTAACAGATACTAACATATACTAATGGGCATTAACAGATATTAACAGATACTAACAGATATTAACAGATACTAACAGATACTAACAGATACTAACAGATACTAACAGATATTAACAGATACTAACAGATATTAACAGATATTAACAGATATTAACAGACATTAAGATACTAATATATTAACAGATACTAACAGATATTAATGTACTAATATATTAACAGATACTAACAGACACTAACAGATACTAACAGGCATTAAGGTACTAATATATTAACAGATATTAACAGATACTAACAGATATTAACAGATACTAACAGATATTGATAGATACTAACAGATACTAACAGGCATTAACAGATACTAACAGGTACTAACAGGCATTAACAGATACTAACAGGTACTAACAGGTACTAACAGATACTAACAGGCATTAACAGATACTAACAGATACTAACAGGCATTAAGGTACTAATATATTAACAGATATTAACAGATACTAACAGATATTAACAGATACTAACAGATATTGATAGATACTAACAGGCATTAACAGATACTAACAGGTACTAACAGATACTAACAGGCATTAACAGATACTAACAGGCATTAAGGTACTAATATATTAACAGATATTAACAGATACTAACAGATATTAACAGATACTAACAGGCATTAACAGATACTAACAGGTACTAACAGGCATTAACCGATACTAACAGGTACTAACAGATACTAACAGGCATTAACAGATACTAACAGATACTAACAGGCATTAACGTACTAATATATTAACAGATATTAACAGATACTAACAGATACTAACAGGCATTAAGGTACTAATATATTAACAGATATTAACAGATACTAACAGATATTAACAGATACTAACAGATATTGATAGATACTAACAGATACTAACAGGCATTAACAGATACTAACAGGTACTAACAGGTATTAACAGATACTAACAGGTACTAACAGGCATTAACATACTAATATATTAACAGATACTAACAGATATTAACAGGTACTAACAGGCATTAAGGTACTAATATATTAACAGATACTAACAGATATTAACAGATATTAACAGATACTAACAGATACTAACAGATATTGACAGATATTAACAGATATTAACAGATACTAACAGGTACTAACAGGCATTAACAGATACTAACAGATACTAACAGGTATTAACAGATACTAACAGGTACTAACAGGCATTAACAGATACTAACAGGTACTAACAGGTACTAACAGATACTAACAGATACTAACAGGTATTAACAGATACTAACAGGTACTAACAGGCATTAACAGATACTAACAGGTATCACCTTCAGCACCAACTCTGCCTGCTCCTCATACACCCCGGGGTGCAGTACCACCCGGTCGTACGACCCAGCGACCCCCAACGCCCCCTCAGCGTCTCCAGCTCCAGCCCCGACCCCACCTGCCACACCTCCTCTCCTTCCTCCGGGCGGAACAGGTGAAGGCAGGCGGAGGCTGGAGCTCAGGTGGGCGTGGCGGGACCAGGGTAAATGACTGGCGATGGCGTGCCCTCAGGGCTTCTCAGGATGAGGGCTCAGGTGGGGTCGGCTGGGGGGGGCAGACAGAGAGACACACGGGGGGTTAGAGAATGTCAACGAGGACCTTTCGTAGTTCAGAGAACGTCCATCTCCACTTCAGTACCTGGGCCAGTTGGGTGCGAGGACACTGGCAGGCCCAGGCAGAGCTGTCTCCAACGGGTGTTATCCAGGGAGAGGATCAGCTCTCCAGGCCCTGCACACCAGGCTGCAACGGCCCAGCTCTGGGAGGAGGTAGGCCAGGACCACACGCCACACCTCCACTGGGAGGTTGACACCTCTACCTCCGCTGCTGCTACTGCTTCCCTGCTGCCCAGTGACATGGCTCTGATAGGGAGGCACCTGGGGACAGGAGACACACAGACAGACTGGGTTAGTTTAGACTAGACACACAGACAGACTGGAGTTGGTTTAGACTAGACACACAGACTGGGTTAGTTTAGACTCGGCCTATAGACACACACAGACAGACTGGTTAGTTAGACTAGACAGACAGACAGACAGACAGACAGACAGACTGGGTTAGTTTAGACTAGGCCGACAGACAGACAGACAGACAGACAGACAGACAGACAGACAGACAGACAGACAGACAGGCAGGCAGGCAGGCAGGCAGGCAGGCAGGCAGGGTCGTTGTGATGGTGACTTCCACTGCCTATATCATGTATGATGACTGTCTTGTATTGTACATAGTTTAAACTCTACAGACATAGGCTGTCAGCTCATTCTACTGGGCCAATGACTGGCCCAGGAGAGGTTAGAATCTCCACCCGGCACAGCCAGAAGAGGACTGGTCACCCCTCATAGCCTGGTTCCTCTCTAGGTTTCTAATCTCCACCCGGCACAGCCAGAAGAGGACTGGCCACCCTCATAGCCTGGTTCCTCTCTAGGTTTCTAATCTCCACCCGGCACAGCCAGAAGAGGACTGGCCCACCCTCATAGCCTGGTTCCTCTCTCGGTTTCTAATCTCCACCCGCACAGCCAGAAGAGGACTGGCCACCCCTCATAGCCTGGTTCTTCTAGGTTTTCTAATCTCCACCAGGCACAGCCAGAAGAGGACTGGCCACCCTCATAGCCTGGTTCTCTCTCGGTTTCTAATCTCCACCGGCACAGCCAGAAGAGGACTGGCCACCCCCATAGCCTGGTTCCTCTCTCTAGGTTTCTAATCTCCACCCGGCACAGCCAGAAGAGGACTGGCCACCCCTCATAGCCTGGTTCCTCTCTAGGTTTCTAATCTCCACCATGCACAGCCAGAAGAGGACTGGCCACCCTCATAGCCTGGTTCCTCTCTAGGTTTCTTCCTAGGTTCTGGCCTTTCTATGGAGTTTTTCCGAGCCACTGTGCTTCTACACCTGCATTGCTTGCTGTTTGGGGTTTTAGGCTGGGTTTCTGTACAGCACTTTGAGATATCAGCTGATGTAAGAAGGGCTTTATAAATACATTTGATTTGATTTTGATTTGATTGGGCCAGATTACATTGTGGAACAGGCCAGGTAACATCTAACTAAAGGCTAGAGTGAGGAAGATGTTACAGTGTCTTGTCTGTGACTGAGTCATCATCATCATCAAGGGAATTTGTACCAACTAGCAACACACATCGACGGGGTGGCAACTGGCAACAACATTGGATCGTCGAGGGCGCAACTTTGTTTCAACATCGGCAACGTTCTAAGAACGTTAGAACGTTAAAACGTAAAAAATGAATGCCATTTTGTCGGAAAATAATAGCAACAATTTATCTACACATCTGCTTTTAGTGGACGTACCTGGTGAGATAAAGTTAGCTAGCGACCCGAATACTCACTAACGTTATTACGTCGGATTTACTACATTGTAGACTAGGCTATATTTGACATCTTACCCGTGTTAAAGTCCCTTGGATGAAGAATAACACATCCCAGCGTGGTGTTTAACTTGGTATAAGGTTGTAATAGCCATGCTTCTTGCGATATATCGGAACAACGCCTGGTTCGGGATCAAGAATAGAAACACTGACAGGAATCAGACATTTTCCCTCACTTTACGGCAAGGCAAGCCATGGAAACCAACCAGGGACGCCCTTACACTGGGCGGGAGGGAGCGAGGGTGGGCGAGATAAGAGAGAGAGATGAGAGAGAGAGAGAGAGGATAGAGAAGAGAAGAGAAGAGAGAGAGGAGAGAGAAGAGAAGAGAAGAGAGAGAGGAGAGAGAGAGAGATGAGAGAAAGGCCGCCGTAGGCAGACATGGCTCTCAAGAGAAGACAGGCTATGTGCTCACTGCCCACAAAATGAGGTGGAAACTGAGCTGCACTTCCTAACCTCCTGCCCAATGTATGACCATATTAGAGAGACATATTTCCCCCAGATCACACAGATCCACAAAGAATTCGAAAACATATCCAATTTTGAAAAACTCCCATACCTACTGGGTGAAATTCCACAGTGTGCCATCACAGCAGCAAGATTTGTGACCTGTTGCCACGAGAAAAGGGCAACCAGTGAAGAACAAACACCATTGTAAATACAACCCATATTTATGCTTATTTATTTTATCTTGTGTCCTTTAATTATTTGTACATTGTGTATATATATGTATGTATATATATATATAATATGACATTTGTAATGTCTTTACTGTTTTGAAACTGTTGTATGTGTAATGTTTACTGTTAATTTTTGTTGTTTTTCACTTTATATATTCACTTTGTATGTTGTCTACCTCACTTGCTTTGGCAATGTTAACACATGTTTCCCATGCCAATAAAGCCCTTGAATTGAATTGAAATTGAGAGAGAGGATAGAGAGGAGATACAAGAGGAGAGAGAAGAGGAGAGAGAGAGAGGAGGGACAAGAGGAGAGAACTGAGAGGGAAGGGGAGGGATGAGGAGAGAGAGGAAATAAGTTTTTGCTCAAGTGATACACACGCAAAACACACACAAATACTCTCACACACACTAGTGATGCGCATGTTGACTCATAACCCTCAGTCCAAACCGCGGAGAAGGCGGGTCATTAAATATTGTTTGGTTGAAGGGCGGGTGTGAGGCGAGCGGTCGGACCGGAGGCGAGCGGTCGGGCGGTAAATGAAGATCAAATAATACCGTAACAATCCATAACTGTCTCATTCTTGTGCAATGTATATCGATCTATAGGCTACATTGATGTTTTTTCATTTCATTATGTTAGGCTATTTGGCATTAGTGCGTAAGCCTTAACTTAAAAGTGCCTAACTGTATGCGCGTCAAACTAAGCCAAATGATTTTGGGACAGGTCAGAAAAGTATAAATCGATCCACGGAGGCGATCAATGGACGATGCGAATTACATGGGAGCCAGGAGGGGGGGGCTCCGCTCCGCTCCCCGTTAGCCCTCCTTAAATAATGCTAATTTAACCAGTCTCTTATTTGTTTAAAATGGAGTGGTAAATATGTTTTACAGTGATAAAATATTACAAGAAAAACTTCCAAATGAAACGAACACCCTCCACATCTGTGTTATGGTTTAAACCATTTATTATGACGTGACAGCACTGTCCACTCAATAGTGCAACATTTCGGTCTCAGCTGAGCGCCTTCAAAACGCATAGATGTTCCTTTCCACCACTTCCGCATTTTCGCCAGTTGTTTGTCATGCGCCCTTGATTAAAACAAAAAGAAGCCTTTATTCCAATTCATTCTATTTATTAATTGTTTGATTTTGTCAGTCAGCTGTTTAGAGGCGTATTGGTTTCCAGGGGCATTGTGGGTATTGGTGTTCACCGTACCATTCATAGCCTGAAGTACCAGAGCATTTATTTAACTTTATTATCTTCTATCGATATTAGATTTTTTTATTTCCTGGATCAACTGATGATGGTCGACAATATCACTTGACAACTAGTCTACAGCTAGACACCAATATCACTAGACACCAATATCACTAGACACCAAAATCACTAAACACCAATATCACTAGACAACTAGTCCACAGCTGGACACCAATATCACTTGACAGCTAGTCCACAGCTAGACACCAATATCACTAGACACCAATATCACTAGACAACTAGACACCAACATCACTAGACACCAATAATAATATATGCCATTTAGCAGACGCTTTTATCCAAAGCGACTTACAGTCAAGTCTGCATACATTCTACGTATGGGTGGTCCCGGGAATCGAACCCACTACCCTGGCGTTACAAGCGCCATGCTCTACCAACTGAGCTACAGAAGGACAACTAGACACCAATATCACTAGACAGCTAGACACCAATATCACTAGACACCAATATCACTAGACAACTAGACACCAATATCACTAGACAACTAGACACCAATATCACTAGACAGCTAGACACCAATATCACTAGACAACTAGACACCAATATCACTAGACAACTAGACACCAATATCACTAGACAGCTAGACACCAACATCACTAGACACCAATATCACTAGACAACTAGCCTACAGCTAGACACCAATATCACTAGACACCAATATCACTAGACAACTAGACACCAATATCACTAGACAACTAGCCTACAGCTAGACACCAATATCACTAGACAACTAGCCTACAGCTAGACACCAATATCACTAGACAACTAGCCTACAGCTAGATACCAATATCACTAGACAACAGCTAGACACCAATATCACTCGACAACTAGCCTACAGCTAGACACCAATATCACTGACAACTAGACTACAGCTTGACACCAATATCACTAGACACCAATATCACTAGACACCAATATCACTAGACACCAAAATCACTAGACACCAATATCACTAGACACCAATATCACTAGACAACTAGCCTACAGCTAGACACCAATATCACTAATAATAATAATAATAATATATGCCATTTAGCAGACGCTTTTATCAAAGCGACTTACAGTCATGTGTGCATACATTCTACGTATGGGTGGTCCCGGAATCGAACCCACTACCCTGGCGTTACAAGCGCCATGCTCTACCAACTGAGCTACACACTAGACAACTAGCCTACAGCTAGACACCAATATCACTAGACAACTAGTCTACAGCTAGACACCAATATCACTAGACACCAAAATCACTAGACACCAATATCACTAGACACCAATATCACTAGACAACTAGCCTACAGATAGACACCAATATCACTAGACAACTAGACACCAATATCACTAGACACCTAATGACAAATGACAAAACGCTTTTCATAGCCGAGCATTCAGAGGTCGAGCCCGAGGGGGGGCAAAGACCAGACAGGAAGAGCACATCAGTGACTCAACCCATTCAGAGGTCGAGCCCGAGGGGGCGCAAGACCAGACAGGAAGAGCACATCAGTGACTCAACCCATTCAGAGGTCGAGCCCGAGGGGCGCAAGACCAGACAGGAAGAAGAGAAGAAGAAGAAGAAGAGCACATCAGTGACTCACCCCATTCAAGTCGAGTTTTAGTGAAAAAAGCCTGGCAACGATGTAACACACCCCTCCTAGGGACGGCATGAAAAGAGAATCCCAGTGGAGAGAGAGAGGGAACCGGCCATGCAGTGACAGCAAGGGCGTTTCGCTGCTCCAGTGTCCTTCTGTTCACCTTCACATCCCTGGGCCAGACTACACTCAATCATAGGACCCCACTGAGATGAGTCTTCTGTAAAGACTTAAAGGTCGAGACCGAGTCTGTGTTTCTCACATGAATAGGCAGACCGTTCCATTAAGAGCTGTTTGCTTTGTAATTCTAGGGACAATTAGGAGGCCTGCGTCTTGTGACCGCAGCGTACGTCTACGTGTAGGTATGTAGGGGGACCAAATCAGAGAGAAAGGTAGGAGCAAGCCCACGTAATGCTTTGTAGGTTAGAAATAAAAACCTTGAGATCAGCCCTAGCCTTAACAGGGAAGCCAGTGTAGAGAGGCTAGCACTGGAGTAATATGATCATAATAATGGTGTTCTAGTCCATATTCTAGCAGCCGTATTTGGCACAACTGAAGTTTATTTAGTGCTTTATCCGGTAGCCGGAAAATAGACATTGCAGTATTCTAATTTGTGAAGTGACGAAAGCATGGATACTTTTCTACATTTTTAGACAGAACCTGTGAATTTTTGCAATGTTACAAAGATGGACAAAGCCGCCCTTGACATATTCTCGATGTGTTCGTCAAAAGAGAAAAGATTTACCACCTTAACTAATATGGTGAGACATTCTGTTCTATTCCTTCTATGTTCTGGAGGGGAATATAAAGATATATTTTGAAGATTGATGAAAATGTTTAAATGCTTTTCAGTCTATCTTGAATCATTGTGTTATTTGTTTTCACAGATAAGTTGTCCTGACCCATTGCCAGCTCACTGTACCCAGCTCACTGTTGCCCGGCTCACTGTACCCAGCTCACTGTGCCCAGCTCACTGTAACCAAGCTCACTGTACCCAGCTCACTGTACCCAACTCACTGTACCCAACTCACTGTACCCAGCTCACTGTACCCAGCTCACTGTACCCAGCTCACTGTGCCCAGCTCACTGTACCCAGCTCACTGTACCCAGCTCACTGTACCCAGCTCACTGTACCCAGCTCACTGTACCCAGCTCACTGTACCCAGCTCACTGTACCCAGCTCACTGTAACCAACTCACTGTACCCAGCTCACTGTACCCAGCTCACTGTAACCAGCTCACTGTACCCAGCTCACTGTACCCAACTCACTGTAACCAACTCACTGTACCCAGCTCACTGTACCCAGCTCACTGTACCCAGCTCGCTGTAACCAGCTCACTGTACCCAGCTCGCTGTAACCAGCTCGCTGTAACCAGCTCACTGTACCCAGCTCACTGTACCCAGCTCGCTGTAACCAGCTCGCTGAACCCAGCTCACTGAACCCAGCTCACTGTACCCAGCTCACTGTACCCAGCTCACTGTACCCAGCTCACTGTAACCAGCTCACTGTACCCAGCTCACTGTACCCAACTCACTGTACCCAGCTCACTGTACCCAACTCACTGTACCCAACTCACTGTACCCAGCTCACTGTACCCAACTCACTGTAACCAGCTCACTGTACCCAGCTCACTGTACCCAGCTCACTGTACCCAACTCACTGTAACCAACTCACTGTACCCAGCTCACTGTACCCAGCTCACTGTACCCAGCTCACTGTAACCAGCTCACTGTACCCAGCTCACTGTACCCAACTCACTGTAACCAACTCACTGTACCCAGCTCACTGTACCCAGCTCACTGTACCCAGCTCACTGTAACCAGCTCACTGTACCCAGCTCACTGTAACCAGCTCACTGTACCCAGCTCACTGTACCCAGCTCACTGTAACCAGCTCACTGTAACCAGCTCACTGTACCCAGCTCACTGTACCCAGCTCACTGTACCCAACTCACTGTACCCAGCTCACTGTACCCAGCTCACTGTACCCAGCTCACTGTACCCAACTCACTGTACCCAACTCACTGTACCCAGCTCACTGTACCCAGCTCACTGTACCCAACTCACTGTACCCAGCTCACTGTACCCAGCTCACTGTACCCAACTCACTGTACCCAACTCACTGTACCCAGCTCACTGTACCCAGCTCACTGTACCCAACTCACTGTACCCAACTCACTGTACCCAGCTCACTGTACCCAGCTCACTGTACCCAACTCACTGTACCCAACTCACTGTACCCAACTCACTGTACCCAGCTCACTGTAACCAACTCACTGTACCCAACTCACTGTACCCAGCTCACTGTACCCAGCTCACTGTACCCAGCTCACTGTACCCAACTCACTGTACCCAACTCACTGTACCCAGCTCACTGTACCCAACTCACTGTACCCAACTCACTGTACCCAGCTCACTGTACCCAACTCACTGTACCCAACTCACTGTACCCAACTCACTGTACCCAACTCACTGTACCCAGCTCACTGTACCCAGCTCACTGTACCCAACTCACTGTACCCAACTCACTGTACCCAGCTCACTGTACCCAGCTCACTGTACCCAACTCACTGTACCCAACTCACTGTACCCAACTCACTGTACCCAGCTCACTGTACCCAACTCACTGTACCCAACTCACTGTACCCAACTCACTGTACCCAGCTCACTGTACCCAACTCACTGTACCCAACTCACTGTACCCAACTCACTGTACCCAACTCACTGTACCCAACTCACTGTACCCAACTCACTGTACCCAACTCACTGTACCCAGCTCACTGTACCCAACTCACTGTACCCAACTCACTGTACCCAACTCACTGTACCCAACTCACTGTACCCAGCTCACTGTACCCAACTCACTGTACACAACTTCACTGTACCCAGCTCACTGTACCCAGCTCACTGTACCCAACTCACTGTAACCAGCTCACTGTACCCAGCTCACTGTACCCAGCTCACTGTACCCAGCTCACTGTACCCAACTCACTGTACCCAGCTCACTGTACCCAGCTCACTGTACCCAGCTCACTGTACCCAGCTCACTGTACCCAGCTCACTGTACCCAGCTCACTGTACCCAACTCACTGTACCCAGCTCACTGTACCCAGCTCACTGTACCCAGCTCACTGTACCCAGCTCACTGTACCCAGCTCACTGTACCCAGCTCACTGTACCCAGCTCACTGTACCCAGCTCACTGTACCCAGCTCACTGTACCCAGCTCACTGTAACCAGCTCACTGTACCCAGCTCACTGTAACCAGCTCACTGTACCCAGCTCACTGTACCCAGCTCACTGTACCCAGCTCACTGTAACCAGCTCACTGTACCCAACTCACTGTACCCAGCTCACTGTACCCAGCTCACTGTACCCAGCTCACTGTACCCAACTCACTGTACCCAGCTCACTGTACCCAGCTCACTGTAACCAGCTCACTGTACCCAACTCACTGTACCCAGCTCACTGTACCCAACTCACTGTACCCAGCTCACTGTAACCAGCTCACTGTACCCAACTCACTGTACCCAGCTCACTGTACCCAACTCACTGTAACCAGCTCACTGTAACCAGCTCACTGTACCCAGCTCACTGTACCCAGCTCACTGTACCCAACTCACTGTAACCAGCTCACTGTACCCAACTCACTGTACCCAGCTCACTGTAACCAGCTCACTGTACCCAGCTCACTGTACCCAGCTCACTGTACCCAGCTCACTGTACCCAGCTCACTGTACCCAGCTCACTGTACCCAACTCACTGTACCCAGCTCACTGTACCCAGCTCACTGTACCCAGCTCACTGTACCCAGCTCACTGTACCCAACTCACTGTACCCAGCTCACTGTACCCAACTCACTGTCTGTCAACTGATTTCACTTGTAACATACGCTGACTCCTTTTCCTGTTGGGAACGTTTCCCAGATTGACCTTCTCCTGTAACATACAGTATATATATATATATGTAACAGTGCTATGATGGGGTCTAAACCCAGACTGTGTTGTGGACATTGTTTGTCTTCAGGAAGGCAGTGAGTTGCTGCACAACAACTTTTTCCCAAAAAATGTTGAGAGGAAGATTCAATATAAACTTGTTCCTTTTTAAATTTTTTATGGTTCAAGGTTTGGCTTTTTCAGAGAGGCTTTATTACTGCCACTTTTAGTGAGTTTGGTACACATCCGGTGGATAGAGAGCCGTTTATTATGTTCAACATTTGTTTTTTTTACCTTTATTTAACTAGGCAAGTCAGTTAAGAACAAATTCTTATTTTCAATGACGGCCCAGGAACAGTGGGTTAACTGCCTGTTCAGGGGCAGAACGACAGATTTGTACCTTGTCAGCTCAGGGATTCGAACTTGCAACCTTTCGGTTACTAGTCCAACGCTCTAACCACTAGGCTACCCTACCACCCCCAACATATGAGGGCCAAGCACAGGAAGCAGCTCTTTCAGTAGTTTAGTTGGAATAGGATCCAGTAGGCGGCTTGAAGGTTTAGAGGCCAAGACTATTTTCACAGAGATACAGGATTTTTAAAAAACATGAGTGTCTCCCTTGATCCGAGGTCCTGGCAGTGTTGTGCAGACTCAGGAACTCTTTGAGTTTTAGAGAAATACACAGATTCAAAGAGCCGTCATTTGCTTTCCAATGATCATGATCTTTTCGTCCAAGAAGTTTATGAATTCATCTGTGTGAATGTCTTTTTTAATTTTTTTTTTTTTTACCTTTATTTTACTAGGCAAGTCAGTTAAGAACAAATTCTTATTTTCAATGACGGCCTGGGAACAGTGGGTTAACTGGTCTAGGAACAGTGGGTTAACTGGTCTAGGAACAGTGGGTTAACTGGTCTAGGAACAGTGGGTTAACTGGTCTAGGAACAGTGGGTTAACTGGTCTAGGAACAGTGGGGTTAACTGGTCTAGGAACAGTGGGGTTAACTGGTCTAGGAACAGTGGGGTTAACTGGTCTAGGAACAGTGGGTTTAACTGGTCTAGGAACAGTGGGGTTAACTGGTCTAGGAACAGTGGGTTAACTGGTCTAGGAACAGTGGGGTTAACTGGTCTAGGAACAGTGGGGTTAACTGGTCTAGGAACAGTGGGGTTAACTGGTCTAGGAACAGTGGGGTTAACTGGTCTAGGAACAGTGGGTTCACTGGTCTAGGAACAGTGGGTTAACTGGTCTAGGAACAGTGGGGTTAACTGGTCTAGGAACAGTGGGTTAACTGGTGTCTAGGAACAGTGGGGTTAACTGGTCTAGGAACAGTGGGGTTAACTGAGTCTAGGAACAGTGGGTTAACTGGTCTAGGAACAGTGGGTTTAACTGGTCTAGGAACAGTGGGGTTAACTGGTCTAGGAACAGTGGGGTTAACTGGTCTAGGAACAGTGGGTTAACTGGTCTAGGAACAGTGGGGTTAACTGGTCTAGGAACAGTGGGTTAACTGGTCTAGGAACAGTGGGGTTAACTGCCTTGTTCAGGGGCAGAACGACAGATGG
>NW_026283089.1:0-2465 GCF_023373465.1 Oncorhynchus keta | reverse complement strand
TTATGTTTATGACAAGACAAAGGTTGCTAATTATTTTAACACAGTTTGAACCACTCTCAGCCTCATCTCTGGTTAAGCAAGTTACCCACCTTCTCTGGACACTTATGGACAATCTTTATTATCAACTTGTACCACATCAAAGGATCACTAATGATTAGTTTGAGCTGTGACAGAGGAGGTGACAGAGGACAACGTTGCCAATCTATTCATGTTTGATGAGCACCAACAAATCAACCTGCAAGATTCATAAAGGATAGTGCTCGTGGTCACTGCAAAACGAGCACGCATATTATAAACCCTTTCTATTAGCAGTGGTCAATTCCCAAGAATCTCAAACAGCCTGGTTTCACTCCACAAGAAGAGCAGTAAAACAAATGTAGGGAAACTACAGGCCTGTGTCAAACCTCAGAACCTCATCCAAAGTTGAGAGATGAGTTTGTAATCAACTTGAGGGATACCTTCTGGAGAACAGTCTTTCTATGAACTCCAGTCTGGCTCTGTGAACTCCAGTCTGGCTCTGTGAACTCCAGTCTGGCTCTGTGAACTCCAGTCTGGCTCTGTGAACTCCAGTCTGGCTCTGTGAACTCCAGTCTGGCTCTGTGAACTCCAGTCTGGCTCTGTGAACTCCAGTCTGGCTCTGTGAACTCCAGTCTGGCTCTGTGAACTCCAGTCTGGCTCTGTGAACTCCAGTCTGGCTCTGTGAACTCCAGTCTGGCTCTGTGAACTCCAGTCTGGCTCTGTGAACTCCAGTCTGGCTCTGTGAACTCCAGTCTGGCTCTGTGAACTCCAGTCTGGCTCTGTGAACTCCAGTCTGGCTCTGTGAACTCCAGTCTGGCTCTGTGAACTCCAGTCTGGCTCTGTGAACTCCAGTCTGGCTCTGTGAACTCCAGTCTGGCTCTGTGAACTCCAGTCTGGCTCTGTGAACTCCAGTCTGGCTCTGTGAACTCCAGTCTGGCTCTGTGAACTCCAGTCTGGCTCTGTGAACTCCAGTCTGGCTCTGTGAACTCCAGTCTGGCTCTGTGAACTCCAGTCTGGCTCTGTGAACTCCAGTCTGGCTCTGTGAACTCCAGTCTGGCTCTGTGAACTCCAGTCTGGCTCTGTGAACTCCAGTCTGGCTCTGTGAACTCCAGTCTGGCTCTGTGAACTCCAGTCTGGCTCTGTGAACTCCAGTCTGGCTCTGTGAACTCCAGTCTGGCTCTGTGAACTCCAGTCTGGCTCTGTGAACTCCAGTCTGGCTCTGTGAACTCCAGTCTGGCTCTGTGAACTCCAGTCTGGCTCTGTGAACTCCAGTCTGGCTCTGTGAACTCCAGTCTGGCTCTGTGAACTCCAGTCTGGCTCTGTGAACTCCAGTCTGGCTCTGTGAACTCCAGTCTGGCTCTATGAATTAGTCTGGCTCTGTGAACTCCAGTCTGGCTCTGTGAACTCCAGTCTGGCTCTGTGAACTCCAGTCTGGCTCTGTGAACTCCAGTCTGGCTCTGTGAACTCCAGTCTGGCTCTGTGAACTCCAGTCTGGCTCTGTGAACTCCAGTCTGGCTCTGTGAACTCCAGTCTGGCTCTGTGAACTCCAGTCTGGCTCTGTGAACTCCAGTCTGGCTCTGTGAACTCCAGTCTGGCTCTGTGAACTCCAGTCTGGCTCTGTGAACTCCAGTCTGGCTCTGTGAACTCCAGTCTGGCTCTGTGAACTCCAGTCTGGCTCTGTGAACTCCAGTCTGGCTCTGTGAACTCCAGTCTGGCTCTATGAATTAGTCTGGCTCTGTGAACTCCAGTCTGGCTCTGTGAACTCCAGTCTGGCTCTGTGAACTCCAGTCTGGCTCTGTGAACTCCAGTCTGGCTCTGTGAACTCCAGTCTGGCTCTGTGAACTCCAGTCTGGCTCTGTGAACTCCAGTCTGGCTCTGTGAACTCCAGTCTGGCTCTGTGAACTCCAGTCTGGCTCTGTGAACTCCAGTCTGGCTCTGTGAACTCCAGTCTGGCTCTGTGAACTCCAGTCTGGCTCTGTGAACTCCGCTCGAACTCCAGTCTGGCTCTGTGAACTCCAGTCTGGCTCTGTGAACTCCAGTCTGGCTCTGTGAACTCCAGTCTGGCTCTGTGAACTCCAGTCTGGCTCTGTGAACTCCAGTCTGGCTCTGTGAACTCCAGTCTGGCTCTGTGAACACCAGTCTGGCTCTGTGAACTCCAGTCTGGCTCTATGAATTAGTCTGGCTCTGTGAACTCCAGTCTGGCTCTGTGAACTCCAGTCTGGCTCTATGAACTTCAGTCTGGCTCTGTGAACTCCAGTCTGGCTCTGTGAACTCCAGTCTGGCTCAAACTGTGAACTCCAGTCTGGCTCTGTGAACTCCAGTGTGGCTCTGTGAACTCCAGTCTGGCTCTGTGAACTCCAGTCTGGCTCTGTGAACTCCAGTCTGGCTCTGTGGAACTCCAGTCTGGCTCTGTGAACTCCAGTCTGGCTCTATGAATTAGTCTGGCT